>NW_020200601.1:118790-152342 GCF_001531365.2 Cynara cardunculus var. scolymus
AAAAAAAAACAAACAGTCTGAAATGGTCAATGTCTGACCGAATCAGACTTCAGATGTAATTAAGAGGCTTTTTTTGAAAAACAAACAGCCCCTTAGTGGCAGGATCACTTCGATACGTCGGACAAAACTAAGCCCGGAGTCCGTGGAGTGTTGCATCTGTTTGAAGGATTACTTGGATAGCGTTGATAGAATTCAACACACAACATCGTTAGAGGTGGAGATTGAAGCGGTGGAAGAAAATTTGGAAGAAAATTTGGAAGAAAATGAAATCGCCAAGGAACTAAGCACGCCGCCAACTACTGAGATCGATGACACTTACTCACAATATGACGATTATAAGGAACTCGACATTGACGACCATGATGACCAAGAAGCTATTAGAAGAATTCAAGAGATCGAAACTCTTAAAATCAATCCGACATGGGATACCGATGATGATTGATGAATAAATATTTTCAAATAATTTTATAATGTATCTTTGTAAGACAATGTAATTTTAATTATAATAAAATACATTTTTAAAGTGTATTTTAGTGACTCAGTTACAAATTTTATAATGTATTAAAAATATATATATCATTAATTTTTTTATCTTTTAATGGTCGGGACTGGTTGGGACCGGACCGGCAACCCGTAACCCGTTACACTATACCTTAAACCGGGCTCACCCATTTCGATCGGGACCAGTTATGGCCGACGCTGTTGAGGTCTAAGATCGGGACCGGTTTTTGGCCATCACTAGTTAAAATGATGGTGGATTTAAGGTTGACAAAATGAGAAAAATGAGGACGGTAAAATTAAAAGTAAAGGTTTGAAAAAAGTGGTTAAATCAATGTCACACTTTTTTTGGGTTTATTGATCAAAGTATTCTGCTTAATGAATAAGCAGAAACGAACAATTATATATGACTGATTAAATAAGTGATACTAGTTATTAAGTCGAATTAGTCATGACTTGGTGGGACAATTATTACTTGATTTCGATTTATAACAATTCGTTGGGTTGTTCACTATCTCGGGATACACTTGTATCAAAGTCGTTATACCCTTAAAAGAGAGACGTGTTTTAATTATGGAAATTACACGCCTTGAAATGTAAGTAAATTTTATCGACATAACTTGTGATGTTTGGAGTGCTCACACAATTTACCACATTCAAATACTTGTATAATGTATCATTATAGTGATCTATCGACGTGGACCATGATAAAATATACAATTGCTTTTGAATTGTTCGGTGTGACATACTTGGGTGCTGAATCATACAAATTAATAAAAAATATCATTGTCTTTTATAATTTGACACAAAATAGATTTAGCTTTTAATAGTCGGCTAATTGCATGAATATATAAACTAATTTATACCTGATTCATATTTTTGTAATATATTTACAAAACTTTCATTTTGGTACTTAAGATGTGAAATGTCAAAAGTACTTGGGTAAACATTTTAAGACCATGTTTGGCAAACTAAAAATTACCTTATATTTTAAGCTTATTGAAAAAACCTCGTTTGAATGATCGTAAGCTAACCGATTGAAACGGTACTTGAGTTTTTTTGCCATTTTTTTTCAATTATTTCCCTATTTATTATTAATAATTGTAGGATAACTATGACAACGTCTAAATGATGTGACAATATATATAGTTAGATTAGAACTGAAATATCTCGTAGTTATCTACTTGTAACTCATCCTTATATAAAGCGCTTATGATTAAGGGGAATTACATATCTATCTCTTTAATTTATTGTTGTTCTGTTTTGCTTGTTCTATAACACGTTATCAACACGTATGCTTATCAATTGATTTATTATCGGTTCAATCAAAGTAAGAATTTCTACATTTTCTGCTCCCAATCAAGGTTCAAAAATGCGTGAGGCGTGGCGTGGCAGCGAGGTCAAGCCTCAAGACTTACACGCCATGTCGATGACACGATGTTTTTCAAAGCGTGACATAATGCAACAAATTTGTATGTTATATATAAAATTATATACATAGATATATGTTTTCTATATATTATCTAATAAGATAATAATATAAAAAAGATATACATTCATATTAGAAGAAGAAAAATCATATACATTATTATTATAAAAATAGGTTTTCCGTTAAATATTTAAAATAAAACTTAAAAAAATAATTTTACAACTTCATTTTAACCGTGTGTCTGTAACGTTTATGAATTTATAAAACTGTGAATGATGTGATTAGTTAGATCTATAAAAATGTAAAATTTAAAGTTAAAAGTGTAAAATCAAAAAAATAAAAAATAAAAAAATAAAAAATAAAAAATAAAAAATAAAAAAGAATATATTTTTTTGGAAAAAATCATGTACTACAAAAAACACATGCCCTGACGGGTCTCAAGACGCCATGGTGTGAGCCACACCTTATAGAAACACTATGGACCATTACGTAAAGACAAAAAACACGTCATACGCCTTTTTGAACACTGCTCTCAATACTATCATTGGATCTAGTTATGTTAATTTTGTTTTGATAATAATTTCAGAATTCCTAAATTCAACACCAATTTTTAAAACCTTTGATATGTTCTAAAGCATTTTAAGCTTGTATGTCTTTGATTTCTACATGATTCATCTCTATTTGAAGTTTCTTTTGAAAAAATCCGGCTAGATTATTGCTAGAGTGATAACGAAATCATCTTCCACTTCTCACCACCAGATTAGATTGATAATACTGACGCAAAGATCAAACCCTTCAAAATTGATAATTGCTTACCCATCTTTTCAACCCAGAAATCGAAACTTAAATTAATACTAAAATACTGGAATCGAAACCTAACCTAATTATTTAAAAACCTCGAAACCGAATCTGAGAAATTCTTTTCCGGTTCAACGAGTTAGGGCCAAGGTTCTAAATAGCGTGAAGTGTGGCGTGGTGGCGGGGTCAAGCCTCAAGCCTTGCACGTCCGATGAGGACGCTACGTTTTTCAAGGCGTGATATAATGCGGCAAATTTGTACGTCATATTTAGAATTTTATATTTAAATATATGTTTTATATATATTATCTAATCATATAATGATATTAAAAAATGTATATTCATATTCGAAGAAGAAAAATCATATAGATTATTGTTATAAGAATATGTTTTGATTAAATATTTAAAATAGAACTTATAAATGTAATTTTATAACTTTGTTTTATCGTGGGTTCATTACGTTTATGAATTCGTGAAACTGTGAATGATGTGATTAAATAATATATAAAAGTGTAAATCTAAAGTTAAAAGCTTAAAAAAGATTAGATCTTATAAAAAAGCACGCCGTGCCACGCTTTACAGAAACGCTATGAGCCATTTCGTAAAGGCGAAGACGCTTTTTGCGCCATATCGTGTCATGACACACCTTTTTGAACATTGCTTAGGGCCCCATAGTTGAACTTCGTGAATAGCCTTGTCGTAGATAGGATCGAAAAATGATGAGTTCAAGTAGAAGGTAACCGTTATGTAGAAACAAAGCTATTAGCCTATTCTTGTAAAAATGCTACACCAAACCACCGTTATGTAGAAACAAAGCTATTAGCCTATTCTTGTAAAAATTCTACACCAAACCACCGAACCCTTCTCCCCCGACGATCGACCTCCTCCCCTCCTCCCACTGGCGGAGCCAACCTTGGCCTAGGGTGATCCTAGGATTAATCCTGCTTCTGGAATAGAGTAAGCTTCTCTTCTTTCGCTGCTCGCCCGAATGAATTAGTTGGTCCTAGAAATGTTAGAAAAAGTGAACCGGCCACCCAGTCCCTGAAAGCCCTCCCGGTCCCCGTCGCGGCGTTAGGAGACATTCATTGGGGGTAATCCACTTTTATAGCTGGAAAGCAGTCAAGAATAAAGTAAACCTCTAGGAAAGAAAGGCAGAGACAGGGAAAGCTAGGGTGATAGCCCTATAGATGACTCTACTCTCCAAGCTTACTGCTCGACGCTCGAGGAAGACAATGTTCTCTCTTTATTCTCTTGAGGGACAAATATTCCCCCATGGCACAGCCAGAATATGGGGCCAAAAATTGCAGCTGATTGATATAATTACCAATAGCGAACAATCTCCTCATCCCCTCCCGGAGGAAATGGGATTCGAACCCATGCATGATGCAATCTTCTTGTATGTCGATACAGCCGTCTGTTAGGAAGAATTCAATCTCAAGCTCAAGACTTTAGAAGAATCTTATCTGAACTGCGAGAATATGGAAAAAGAGACATAAGTCACGCATTCGAGCAAGAGCCTTTGCCTTTCTTCGTTCTTCTTCTGTACCGTCGCTTGAATGAAGACACCCGATCGGCCCGACTTTACCAAATGCCCACCACTGGCCCTTCCCCTTTAGATCTCTTCTCTATGGCGGGAGGTCTCTTTCGTATCAAGAGTGTTTTGGGGAGGCCAGGGAAGAAAATTCCATCAAATCAAAGGAGTTGACATTTCTGACATAGGAGTCTTTGTGCGAGCCGTATGCGGTGAGAGTCGCACGTACGGTAACGAGGGGGGTTGAGTAAGACGGCGTTAAAACATAAGAACAAGAGGATGGATCTTACCTGAACCTCTCTTGCCGATCAGTTTGGGCAGCTTAGCCTTACCGATCAGTTGTATTATAGAAAGAAGAAAGAGGTCGATAGAAATGAAATCAGATCTTCTCAAGTCCTGCTTACCATAAAAAAGTGAGCAACTGATTCGGTAAGCTACGTGTCCGGTCCACGGAGAACTGATTTGGCTGGATGGATAGTAGATCATTTGTAAATCCATGAAGGAGGGTGGGTTCATCAGGAATGCTTTTCCTATGGATGACAGGCCCTTCTACCCGAGTTCCAGAAAGCACCTAGCTGCAGAATACCCATCACGGCACGAGGCCTTGTTACTTTTATAAACTCCACCTCACTTGTACTTTTGTTATGGAATTAGAAAATCGTTGTATCAACATTGACATTGAGTTGCTTTTACATATCCCATCTAAAAGCCTTTTTAAGAAAGATTTAAGAGGGTTTCACATATCATAGTCGAGATTTACCGCTTGTAAGGAAATCGACACGCTCTAAAAGGTAATTGGTGATCTTATGCAAGAAAAATTGGAACAAGAGGACTTTCCTCATAAAAAATCTTGGCTCCACCACTGCAATTGTCACCTTGGCCTCAACCCTTTCTGGAACAAACCCCTGATGTCTCAACCACCTGCAACCTTTGATTCTTTCCTTAGGCAAAAGAAACCCATTAGGGAATCCATATCATTTAAGAATATGTGTGTATTATATTTATATATATGTGTGTATTATGTTGGATATTAGTCCATACTTGTCCCACATAGGAAATAGAAGGAAAGTTTCATGTGTTTATATGGCCTTACACACATGAATTATCAAGTTAGAGAGATGCCCAAAAGAAGGATTGACATTGGGCTTTGGTGTGACATTACCCAATATTAATGGTCAAAAGATGGGTCTTGAGCCTTTTGGGCTCTTGGGACCCGATTACGATTTTTACCCGATTCGATACCAGTGTCGGTAACTGCATTTTTGTAGTTAATTTTTGTTTCTGCAGTTCGTTTTCCCAGATATCAGATACGACTTCTTCACACACAATATTCTCTCTCAATAATTTTTCCTCTATATATCGTTGCTTCATGGAACGTGTTATCGATTCGATGGAATCAGATTGACGTGCATCAATCCGATTAGATAGTTGTATTCTCAAGACGACGTCCGTTTACCACCACACAATTGGGGGCGAAATTTTGTCTTAGGACACTGCTGTGGCATGCCTCTATCTCTCGATCTTGGCATATAGTGATATCATCGTAAATGTTAGATTTTTACTAAATTTCTTGGTTAATTTATGTTTGTTTCTGTTTTTAGTTTCTAACTTGGAAGTTTAATTCTCTACTTCGTTGGGTTGGTTCTAACAATCTAAGACGAAATTTGTTTCTAGATAATAGAAACAAATGGATCAATCAACGATATTGAAGAACTATGCTGAGAAACCCGACAAATTCAAGGGTTCAAATTTCAAGCGTTGGCAACAAAAAATGTTGTTTTACTTGACCATGTTGCGAGTTTTGAACGTCCTCACGGAACAGGCGCCTACTAATCCGCCTGTTAGTGAAGGGCAAAATGTTCATACCGCTAGACAAATTGCGGAATTCCAAAGAGCCGTCGATATTTGGTCTAGTAACGAATATAGTTGTCGAAACTATATTATGAATGGACTAGACGATTCCTTGTATGATATATACTCCACTTTCAATACCGCAAGGGAGATATGGGACTCGTTAGAGACCAAATACAAAACGCAAGTGGCGTGCTCTAAGAAATTCGCTGTGGGAAAGTTTCTCAACTTCAAGATGAACGATTCTCATTCGGTTGTCAAGCAAGTGGAGGAGATTTAAATCTTGGCTCATGAACTCGAGGTTGAAGGTATGGGTTTGAACTCTAACTTTCTGGTTAGTGCTATCATTGAGAAATTGCCTCCCACTTGGAAGGATTTCAAGTTGTATCTTAAGCATCTAACGGAAGAGATGACTTTTGATCAACTTGTATTGAAACTCCGAGTTGAGGAAGACAATAGAAAAACCGAGAAAGATTGTGGAACCTCTTTGGAGCCTAACGCCAATATGGTGGCGGGTAACTCATCCAAAGAAAAGTTCAACAATGAATGTTTTCTGAAAATGAAAGGCAAAACTCCTACGAAACAGTCTTTCAATGCAAAGAATCCTCTTTCACAAACTAAACGCCCTTTCAAGAAACAACCCATCCTTTGCTGGGTATGTGGAAAGGGTGGACATCGAGCAAAAGATTGTAGGTTCAAAAGGAATCAAGGGAATGGAGGAGGAAGCGGAGGTGCTGGCCCGTCCAATCAAGCTCACATCACTGATTCAGAAAACCGGTTCGTTGGCGTGATCGAGGCAAACATGGTGACCAACAATGTTGATTGGTGGCTCGACATGGGTGCATCAAGGCACATATGCAATTCTCACAATATGTTCACAACCTATACGAAGGTCCATAATGAGGAACCAATGTTCGTGGGGAATGCTACTACAACTAAGGTGGAGGGTAAAGGAAGCGTGACCCTCAAGCTCACTTCTAGAAAAGAGCTCATGCTCTCTAATGTCTTACATGTACCTGAAATTAGCAAAAACTTGATTTCTGGCCTGGTTTTTAGTAACAAAGGGTTCAAAGTTGTAATAGAATCGGACAAATTTGTCATCACCAAGGGTGGTGTGTATGTTGGGAAGGGCTACCTTCACAAGGGGCTCTTTAAGATAAGCACTGTAAATAATAATGCTATTACTATGAATAAGACAAACGCGGACTCAAGCTCTGCTCCTTCTATGTACATGATAGACTTACCTAGTTTGTGGCGTTTTCGATTGGGACATGTTAACTTCCGTTCTTTACAAAGAATGATGAATCTTAACATGTTACCTAAAGGTTCAATGGGCAAGATGACAAAGTGTGAAACTTGTGTAGAATCCAAATACACAAGTCATCCTTACAAATCAGTTGAGAAATCCAATGAAGTGCTTGGTTTAATTCATACAGACTTGTGTGACTTTAAGGCAACTCCAACTAGAGGAGGGAAAAATTACTATATATCATTTATAGATGATTGCAGTAAGTTCTGTTTTGTCTATTTGTTACATACCAAGGACGAGGCTCTTAATATGTTTAAAACATATAAAGCCGATGTCGAGAATCAACTCGACAAGAAGATCAAAATTCTAAGGTCCGATAGAGGAGGGGAGTATGAATCCCATGAATTTGCTGAATTTTGTTCTTCTCATGGTATAGTACATCAAATTACGACACCTTATACCCCTCAACAAAACGGGGTAGCCGAACAGAAGAACGAAACACTAAAGAACATGATCAACTCAATGTTGATCACGTCCGGGGCTCCACTCAGTCTATGGGGTGAAGCTTGTCTTACTGCTAATACGATATTGGACAAAATCCCTCATAAAAAGAGTAATCAATCCCCATATGAATTATGGAAAGGTAGATTACCTACCTTCAAAAGGATGAAAGTGTGGGGTTTCCTAGCTAAGGTTCAAGTCCCCTTACCAAAGAGGACTAAACTTGGACCGAAAACCATATATTGCATATATCTTGGTCCAGCCAAGAATAGTGCAGCCTATAGGTTTCTTGTACACAAGTCACAAATTGAGGATGTGCATATAAACACGATAATAGAATTTGCCAAAGCAGAATTCTTTGAAACCTCATTTCCTTATAGAGATAAGGAGAAAGCAATCTCTATTCCGATAAAAAGAGGAAATGAGGATATCTCACCTCATGATGAACCAAATCCAAGTACAAACCCGAACGGGGAAGGCACTTCCAATGTACAAAAGGAAATTGAACCTAGAAGAAGTAAGCGTGGGGAAATAGCCAAAGACTTGGGACCAAATTACATGACCTTTAATGTAGAAGGTGAACCGTTGACCTATAAGGCAGCTATGGATTCTTCCGAAGCTCCTTATTGGAAAGAGGCCATACAGAGTGAGATTGATTCCATTATCCAAAACAATACATGGAAATTGGTTAATCTCCCATCGGGACACAAACCAATAGGCCATAAATGGATCTTTAATAGGAAACTTAGACCTGATGGGACGATTGAAAAGTAAAAAACTTGTTTGGTAGCCAAAGGATATCGTAAAAAAGAAGGTTAAGATTTCTTTGACACTTACTCTCCGTTTACGAGAATAACCTCGATAAGAACTCTTGTGGCAATTACAGCAATTCACAATTTGGAAATACACCAAATGGATGTGAAAACTGCATTTCTAAACGGTGAACTGGATGAAGAGATCTATATACAACAACCCAAAGGGTTTGTTGTTAAAGGTCAAGAGAGCAAGGTCTGCAAACTAACTAAGTCCCTATATGGACTCAAACAAGCGCCAAAGCAGTGGCACGAAAAGTTTGATCACACACTCTTATCTCAAGGTTTTCAGATAAATGAATGTGATAAATGTGTCCATGTCAAGCAATATAAGAATGCATATGTAATCATATGCCTGTATGTAGATGACATGCTGATCATGGGTACCAACATGGATGTGATCAATCAAACGAAGAAAATGTTGAATTCCTTATTTGATATGAAAGACTTGGGAGTAGCGGATGTAATTCTCGAAATCAAGATTCACCGGAATTCTGAAGACTACATTCTAACACAATCCCATTACATTGAAAAAGTCCTCAGAAAATTTGGACATTATGTGGATAGACCAGTGGTAACCCCATCTGATCTATCTACTAATCTAAAAAAGAATCAGGGAGATAGTGTATCATAATTGGAATATACTCAAGTTCTTGGTAGCTTGATGTATATCACGAATTGTACGAGACCGAATATTGCATATACGGTGAGTAGATTAAGCCGGTACTCACATAATCCAGGAAGAGATCACTGGTATGCACTAGTGAGAGTGCTTCGTTATCTCAAACATACAATTCATTATGGTTTACACTATACAAAGTATCCTTCCGTGATAGAAGGTTATTGTGATGCGAACTGGATTTCTAACAATTCAGAAAGTAAGTCCACAAGTGGATATGTATTCACATTTGGTGGAGCATCAATATCTTGGAAGTCATCCAAACAAATGGTTAATACCCGCTCGACCATGGAAGCTGAGTTTGTCGCTTTAGACAAAGCTGCTGAAGAAGCAGAATGGCTCAAGAGCTTTCTTGAAGGTATTCCGTTATGGCCAAAGCCTGGTACTACTATCTATGTACATTGTGATAGCATGGCTGCTCTAACGTGAGCAAAGAACCAAATCTACAATGGCAAGTCTAGACATATAAGACGACGCCATAACACGATAAAAGACTTGTTGAAGAATGGAATAATCTCCATTGATTACATAAAGTCAAAGGCAAACATTGCAGATCCTTTGACAAAAGGCCTAAATCGAGAACAAGTCATTTTTTCATCAAGGGGAATGGGCTTAAAGCCAATACAAGAGTCACTCCTTGGCGGAAACCTAACCTAGCAACAATGGAGATCCCATGGCCTAGGTTCAATAGGCCAACTAGTTGAGGAAGATTCAAGCGCTTAACACAAAGGTATTCTTATTCCTATGATGATTTATTTGTGTTTTTCATAGAAGTTTAAGGGTTCAATTTATTCTTAATAATGTCAATAGCTCTTACAGTGGGATACTACGAAATGTCCCTGATTGACATTACCTATGTGAGATCGATGTGCGGTCACATCTTTGAGAACCAATATGGCTAAATTCTCTAAAAGTCTCATGAAGAAAGGATTCTGTTCACGACCAAAATGAACACAACCGTAAGAATAGATATACGTATAGATATGATGTATGTGATGCTAATTGTCTAGATTTACTACTCATGGTGGTTAGTTCAAGACTTATGTTCACTAGCACTAAGTAGATCCGATTTGTATTCACTAAGGACGGTTCAAGTCCAAAAGACACCTTTCCTGATGTACATTGTATTTAGCTCCATGAATAGTAAATAATTTTCTATGTTTGTAAGCTTATTTTCTATTCAAATGTGGGGTATTGTTGGCGTTTGAATAGAAAATATGGGGTATTGTTGGATATTAGTCCACACTTGTCCTTAGGGATGGTGATTTGACCCGACCCGGTGGGGAACCCGGTTCACCCGACCCGGACGGGGACGGGGATTCCCCGCTAAACCGGGTACCGGGGCCGGGGATCCCCGGTTGAGGCAAACCGGGGTTGGGGCCGGGGCCGGGTATAGTATCCCCCGACCCGCCCCGTACCCGGTATATATATAAATATTAAATATTTAATTATTTGGGCTTATGTTATATTTTAATTATTTGGGCTTATGTTGATATTTTAATTATTTGGGCTTATGTAATTGATATGTCARAGTCCATCGTCTTCCATCAGTCCAATCCATACTCCATTGACTCCTCCATCCCTACCATCAGTCCATACTCCATCGACATCGACTCCTCCATCCCTAAAATTCCTCTCGACAGACGACAGTCGACGACTCTCCACTCTCGTCAACACTCCAGTCTCCACTCTCCGCTCTCGTCGACTTCGATCTCTTCTACACCGTCGTCCACTCGTCCGTCGACCCTCGTGACCTCCACACTCCTGTCGGCTCACGCCTGTCACCGTCACCACTCACCAGCGTCACCGCACTCGACAGGCGACACCACAGGCCGCACTTGATAGTCGACACCGACACCGTCACCGTCTCCGTCTCTGCCATCGAGGATTCGAGGTCAGGGCCGTAAACCCTTTGCTTTAAGTTCATATCATCATATGTTTATTGTTTATTAACAGTTACTGTATCTTTGTTTCTTTATTTGATTATTTCTTTATATTGTTAAAYGTATTACTATTAATGTATTAATAGGCTACTGTTTGTTGAATTACTTTATTTCCTTATTAGTTACAGCTAAGCTACTGTATGTTTGTATTTTTGTTCACTTGTTGAGTTGTTTCCATAAGATTGAGATAAGATTGGAGCTATTGTTACATGTATGTTGACTAATTATGTTGGTATGTTGATCTTCCTTAGAAAAACTAATTAATTATAAATTGACCGGGGGTTGATCGGGGTTGACTGAAAGTTGACCGGGGACGGGGCCGGGGCCGGGGACTCTGTACACAAACCGGGGCCGGGGACAGGGATTGCAAACCCCGCCCCGTTGCCATCCCTACTTGTCCTACATAGGAAATAGAAGGAAAGTTTCATGTGTTTATATGACCTTACACACATGAATTATCAAGTTAGAGAGAGACCCAAAAGAATGATTGACATGGGCTTTGGTGTGGCATTACCCAATATTAATGGTCAAAAGATGGGCTTTGGGCCTTTGGGCTCTTGGGACCCGATTACGATTTTTACACGATTCGAGACCAGTGTCGGTAACTGCATTTTTGCAGTTAATTTTCGTTTCTGCAGTTAATTTTCCCAGATATCAGATACGACTTCTTCACACACAATATTCTCTCTCAATAATTTTTTCTCTATATATCGTTGCTTCATGGAACGTATTATCGATTCGATGGAATCGGATTGACGTGCATCAATCCGATTAGATAGTTGTATCCTCAAGACGACGTCCGTTTACCAATGCACGATTGGGGGCGAAATTTCTTCTTAAGACACTACTGTGGCAGGCCTCTATCTCTTGATCTTGGCATATAGTGATATCATCGTAAAGGTTAGAATTTTACTAAATTTCTTGGTTAATTTTTGTTTCTTTCTGTTTTAGTTTCTAACTTGGAAGTGTAATTCTCTATTTCGTTGGGTTGGTTCTAACATATTATATATATATATGTGTGTGTGTGTGTGTGTGTGAAGCGTTCAAATAAAAACCGCCTCCATTTGTGTAAACCGTGTAAACCAATCTCATCCATCCATTTTCTTGATCAATGGTCAAGATTAATTTACTTTATTTAGGAAATTAAAAAATATATATATTAAAAATTTATTTTTATATCAGCAATAAAGACAAAATGGTAAACAAAAATACATATTCTGTAATATCCTATTGAAAGAATTATTCTTTATTTTAGAAAATTAAAAATTTCTATTTGTTAGGAAATAATTTCGCTAATGTAGCAGCCTTTTTATTCCTTATCCTGAAATTGTATCAATGTCCTTCACACACCCATGTAAATATGCACCATATTCATTATGAAATTATTTCAAGACGCACCAGTTCCATCATGAATCCATTTCAGCATGTAATTATTTCATGACAAACCACATACATTATGCACCCGTTTCATTTTGCATGTCACCTACTAAATAGATCAACTACACCATCACTGAAACGGGGTTCACCATCAAACCAGCTCACTACTCATTGTTCAATTACGCCATGAACCAGTTTCACCTTCATGAAACTTGTTTCATGTACATAGATTAGTTTATTTCGCTCCTGATTTGATGAATTCATTCATTTAATCCTTACAATCTTAAAGATTCTGTAGCAGATTACAATCTTCAAGATTATGGAGCAGATTCATCATGTACCCGTTTCATCATGCAATTATTTCATGACGAACCAAATACATTATGCACTCGTTTCACTACTCTTGGTTCAATTACGTCATGAACCAGTTTCACCTTCATGAAATCTATTTCATGTACATTAATTTTCTTATTTCACCCGTGATTTTGATGAATTCATTCCTTTAAGCCTTACAATCTTCAAGATTCTGGAGCATATTACAATCTTCAAGATTCTGTAATAGATTCATCATGTACCCGTTTCATCATGCAATTATTTCATGACGAACCAAATACATTATGCACCCGTTTCATTTTCCACTTCACCTACTAAATGGATCAACTACACCATCAATGAAACGGGTTCACCATGAAAATGTTTCACTACTCATTGTTCAATTATGACATGAACCAATTTCACTTTCATGAAAACTGTTTCATTTGTATTAATTTCTTTTTTCAATCATGATTTGATGAATTCATTACATTATGCCTTACAATCTTCAAGATTTACCGGCAGATTCAATCGCATCACAATATATTTAGTTTAAATTTTTAAAATTATAATATAATTAAATATTTAAATGTTACCATTTATAAAATTTCCTATATTACGTTTCCTTAATTAAGATTTATTAATAATTTCCATATTTAATTGAAAATATTGTAAATGACCGAAATACCCTTATTGATTAAATTTAATTAGAAAAAAATGGAATTTTCCTATTGGTCGAAATTAGTTTATACGGTTTCTTAAAAATGCACAGTTTTCATTTGAACGTGCCCCGTGTGTATTATATATATATATATATATATATATGTGTGTGTGTATTATACATAATAGAGGGAACGATGCTTTTGGTCCTTGCAGCTAAACAAAACCCATTAAGCTTCCAGACGAATTGAAGGGGATGAGGCTAAGGTTGCAAGTTGATGGTGAAAATTGGTATAGTAATGGCGATGGTAGCTTTATATATGTGTGCATATTATATTGGATATATATGATGTAACATAACGCTTTTGGTACTTGTGAATTTAGAAAAGGACAAAAAAAAAAGGAAAATAGAATAATAAAATGTAATATTAAAATATGAAAAAAGGTAAAAAGACAATTTTACCCATGATTTAACAAAGGCTGATAGATGAGTATTTGGTTCAGAGACTCTATCCATTCAAAATTGACAACCACAAAGACTAAATCCATAATTAATTAAGTTTAGGGATGTTAGTCATGATTTTTGACATACCACATAGACCAAATTCATAATTTACTCTAAAAAAATATGTAAACATGTCAATGTTCAAAAATCCGATATTGTCATAATAATGCAATTTCGTGCATACAATAATGATTATCAACCACAATTTATTGTCTTATTGAAAAAGAATCACATGTTATCATTTATTTACGTAAATGGTTGAAACAATTCATATCGAATTGACATCTTAAAGTCAAACAAAATTGTATATAATAGATATGTATCAAATGTAGACGCTACATTTGTTGTACAAGAAAATACGTAAAAACCATTAAATCCCTGTTGACCTAAAAACCAATCGTCTGAAAAGGTACAAACAAATACCTTGAGAGTTTTGAGACGACACATCGGTCCTAATCTTCACATGGAATACCTTATGTTAGAAACACCCAAATAACTTAGGGACACATTGAAATGGGAACCTAGAATATTCATGAACATGTACTTTCAGAACTAATCGTATAGTGCAATGAAACCCATTTACTCGATTGCAAGAATGTAAATGATTTCAACATAAGAAATGTTGTTTCTTAAAACGCATATCAATCTCTGTGGCAAGGAACTCACAGAAGATATGATTTCCGTCTTTCATATATAAAAAATAATACTAGTTAACTAATATAAGCTCGAACAACTAGAATATAACCTCTAGAAAACCTCAACAACCTATTGCAAGTGGGTAAGAGACATAACGAGGTTCTTTCAAATAACAGTACTAGAAATGCTGGAACAAAGAAAATCATTGAGGTCAATAATGCAAACGTTAGAGGTGGAAATAACTCTAAAGAACAATGAGTTAAAGACAATTTCACACGCTTGAATTCTATGCACCACGTGGATGAGACCGTGGAAAGGGCCAGGGTCATTGGCAAGAGTTGGGAAGGATTTTCCAATCCTTAGCGCAAAGATGCAACTACTGCTCATAAGATAATGGACAATGAAATAAGAAATGTACTAATGATCACTCTTATAAAAAAGGGAGCAAGTAAAAAAATGAACTATATCATATTTAAGATTGATGGAATATAGGTTCCTTTGAAATTTATTAAATTAATTTCCTATATAAAACCGAATATATAATTGTTGTAGATGTAAAGAAATACTTCAAAAACAAATACAAAACTCTCAATATTCTTCGTTCCGTATAGAAATGTATCGAGGAAAACTTGAGTTTTTTTGGGACCTCCCAACCAATCCTAAGGTATAGACTATTATCCATTGATTTAACTTTCTTTAAATCCTCCAACCAAATATTGAGACGATGTACTGTCATTTTTGGTACAAGATTAAAAATACTAAATTAATCAATCTTGTTAAGATATTTGTCCCAAATGAAAAATCATATTATGAGAATCGAAATAGGTATGTACATAAGCTCTAATGAATATGAAATAAAACATATGTTAGAGAAATTAATGTGTCAAATTAATGGATTATTTGGGTCATTGAATCATATTTTGTTACCAATAAAGAACTTTGGGACAATGACATTTATATATTTCGACATGACTACGTGGGACACCATGGCCATGACATAATGATCCCTATTCCTACAAAACACACATAGACATATTCTCTTTTGAGTAAAAGGAAAAATGAGGCAATTAACCAAATTGCAACTGTTGACTTCTATAACACAAGAAGCAACACCACCATTATAATATGTCCTCTTGAATACCTAGAACTTTTATCCTTATCCAAAATGTAAATGAGACCAACATAAAGCAAATAGATAAGGTGATATTTATGGACACAAACATCTAGAAATGCGGGCCATTAAAGTACTTTATGGTTCTGGTTTTGACACGATAAACACATGTCGTATTATTGTCCATATGAAATGCTGCACTTCTAGCACTAGCTATATGTTTAAGTGCTTACCACCCTAATTATCTCATTAAGTCTACATGAACTGGTAATGCTGGAGAATTTACATCATAAAGATTTGATGATTATTACATATGTATTGGAATCAATGTAGAGTTTCCTACACCCCATGTGTGTATATAAAACGGTCTTGTAGAAGTTATCATCAAAAAAATATAGATTGTATCTAGGGAATTGGTTATACCCACCAATTTACCCACAACTTTCCGGGGTTATGAAAATATTACATGCAACTTTACTTATTCGTTTTTAGACCCACTACTAGCCAACTAATCTCATGCGTACCGGTTGGTAATTAGATATAAGCCTGATATTTTACATTTACATATGTTTGGTTATGTAGTATATGTGCCAATTGTGCCCCTACAACGCACCTAATGGATCTTTAAAGACGATCCAATATATGTTGGATATGAATCCACAACAATTATCTGTTGAATATAACCCTTAACAGGTGATCTCTTTATCGCTAGATTTGGGGGTTATCACTTTGATGAGACAATCATTCCGTCGTTAGGGGAAATAGGGAAAAGGAATTTCCATGGGAATGACAGGAAATGTCATAAAATATTCACACTTTGTCTCATTTTGATTCCCAAACATCACAATATAAAGTTGAAGTCAAACAAATCACATTCGATACCCGATACGTCCAATGTTATTCCATAAGTGACAAGATCATATATACTAGCTGCAAATATACCCACAGGGTTAAAAGTCCCAATTCAAAGGGATCAACGCCGCTAGAACGTGCGTTGCAATCACACATAACGGAGGTATGGTTGAGGTCATGGCTCTCAGAAGAAAATGAGGAAAGCTAATTGGTTCGATATATACTTACCTAAAAGAAGAGAAGAGTACGACACAACAATTTATCATCAATACATAAACCTCTCATGAGATTGTCTCTGATTATAACTATGTCTATGACTATTACTGGAGGACGTTCCAAAGTTAGTACTGATTCCAGGGATCAAAGAAATCTCAAATAAATTATGAGAGTGCATATGAGTCAATGGAGATACTATATATACTCATTGATGATATATTTTCATATACTATTGCTCATGAGATGATAGAGTACGAGGACATCGATCCATACTCAGTTGAAGAATGTCAACGGATCAAGCAAGAATCAAAAGAACCAAAGGAATGCATGTAAAATATATGTTATCTAGACACCCACATATACGATATATGAATGGTTTTATGTACTAAGAGAAAATTAGCCAAAATGAAAAGAATCAATCCAGGAGAATTATATTTTTGACAAATGAACGAGTATTTGGTCATGTAGTGCTAACCTATCAAGTGTAAAGTTTGTAGGATGTAAATGAATATTTGCCAGAAAGTGTAATGAGAATAGTTAAGTCCTAATATATAAGGTTATAATTTGGGGCATGGTTTTTCACAACGCATTGGATTGAACACGAGAAGACTTACTCTCCCGTATGGATGTTATAACGTTATGCTATAAGCCTAGTAGTTCCCAAAGAACTGGAAATGCAATTCATGAATGTGGTTACTACATATCTCTATGGTGATCTCTCTCTCTCTCTCTCTCTCTCTCTATATATATATATATATATAGTTCGTTTTAAATGCAACCCATCACATTTGTACAACCAATGAAATCCAATAAATTGAGATGTTTATGGAAATAATGAAAGTTCATTTATTATGATTTGAATATTAATGGAAGATGAATAAAGTTCATTAATTATGACCAATACTTTATATTAGAAAACAATCAAAACTTCTATGAAATCACATATTCATCAAATTAACTGGACGGTTGAGATTGAGTTGTATTGGTTGTACAAATGTAAATGGTTGTATAATAACCCACCTATATAAATGTGTGTGTGTATATATATATATATATATATAGAGTTTGTTTCAAATACAACCCGTTGCATTTATACAACCAATGCAACCCAATAAATTGAGATATTTATGGAAATAATGAAAGTTCATTTATTATGATTTGAATATTTATGGAAGATGAATATGATTCATTAATTATGATCAATACTTTATATTGAAACAATCAAAACTTCTATGAAATCACATATTAATCAAATGAAATGGACGGTTGAGATTGAGTTGTATTGGTTGCACAAATATCAAGGGTTGTATAATAACCAACTTCTCTCTCTCTCTCTCTCTCTCTCTCTCTATATATATATATATATATATATAGAGGAGGTTTACTTTGCAAACCATACTTTTTATTTTAACCTTACAAACCAATTACATCCATCCATTTTTATGATCAAAGGCCACGATTAAAACAAGTTATTTTAGTAAAGTAAAAGAATAAAAGAAAACAATTTATTATTATTTTCAACAAGAAAGGGCAAAACGGGAATAAATTGTAAAATGTTGCGATCGTTGAAATCCCCTTTCCCGCATTCAGTCCCGTGAACATGTTTCATTGGACACTATGAAACTGTTATTGATGGAACAATAAACTATTTAGAAGTGTTAATGATGAAACAAAATGAAACTATTAAAGATGAACTGTTAATGATGAAACAGAATGGAACTGTTAATGATAAAACAAAATGAAACTATTAATGATGAAACAAAATGAATATGTTAATGATGAAACATAATGAAACTGTGACATTGGACATAATGAATTAGAATGAAACTGTTAATGATGAAACAAAATGAAAGTGTTAATGATGAATATGTTAATAATGAAATAGAGTTACCCAGAAATTATAAAAATGGGGATATTTTAGTAAGTGATGCAACATAAAAATATTTTTTAATCAACAATTGTTGTATATTTTTCAAAGATGAAAATTTGTATCAACATATTTAATGGATAAATCCATTAAATATTTACTAAAAAGTTGTAACTAATCAATATATAATCCATATTTATATAAAATTAAAGAATTACCAAACTTATCTATTAATATTAAATACTCACCAAACATAACTATTGTAATTTCAAAAGACCATAATGCCCTTATAAATTAAAAATAAAGAAAAACAAATAGATTTATGTGATTGACTGTTATTAGTTTGTATGGTTTGTATAAATTGAGACGATTTGTATTCGAACGCTCCTCTCTCTTTCTCTCTCTCTCTCTCTCTCTCTCTCTATATATATATATATATAAGTGCTTGATGGCCTTACCATATTATCCAATTCAAGTAACTCTAAACCATATAGTGTGTTTGCAATAAAATCGAAACACTCACTTTACAGATTAAAGCAATCTAGACAGATATGGTGTATCGGCCTAAGTAAATACTTGATTGGGAAGGGATATAAGATACGATAAACTATGCCGTTGCATGTTTATAAAAAAAAGTTCTAGATTTTAAATCGTAGCTCTACATGTCGATGTTATGAACATAATAAACACTCTTGATGAAATAATATAAACCATAATCTACTTGAAATCTGAATTTGAGATGAAAGATCTTGGGAAAACGCATTTCTTTCTATCTATTAGAGCTCAGACACAAAGCTTGTGGAATATTAATCCACCGATCCACATATGTCCAGAAAAAGGTTAAGCGATTTAACATGGATAAAGCGCGTTCGACTAGCACTCCCATGATCGGTAAGAGTGTTGGATATAAGAAAAAAATTATTTCATCTAGAGGGTGATAACGAAGAGGTGTTGGGATATGGAATTCCCTACCTAAGTACAATAGGAGCATTATTGTACTTAGCACAATACACTCGACCGTTTACTGTATTTCTCAATGAAATTGTTAACTAGATTTAGCTTAGCGCCAATACAACGTCTTGAAATGATATCAAATTAATCTTTTGGAACCATCGACATGGACTTATACTTTCCCAATAGAGAAAAAAATATAGATTGATAATGGAACTTCAATACCTACTTAGATAGTGAGCGACAAAAGTACTAGCTCTTATAGAAAAACACCAAACAATGTCTTAGTATGTATTTGCTGATATTAGGTATTAGTCTGACCTATACAAAGGTTGTTCCTAAACTGGATAAGAAATTACCACGGGGAACATGTCGATTGCTTGGAAGTAAACTAAGCAAACCCTTGTAGCTACCTCCTCGAACTATTCCAAGAATTACTCTACATGATTTCTAGAGCATAGATGGTTAAGGACTATCATTACATATATCTGAGGAGCTAATGGTTTGAGTTCAACCACTATCCTACTTGCATATATGGAAATAATGCATAATGTGTTGAAGAAATGAAAGTAAGATACATCAACGGTGATAACACAAAACATATTCTACTTCAGTTTATATATACAATTATAAAAAACAAACTCTCCTCAAGATGCAAGAAAATGTAACATATTCGTTTACCAAATCATTACATAAAACCATACTAGAGAAACATGTCCAAAATATTAAAATGCAAATGTTTTCCAAATTCCCTTGATTGATGCATGAATCAGGGGGACTAGTAGACAAAAGGGGAACCTATTATATATGTAATATTAGTATGTTAAGCTATTTCCTTCACCCAAGATTTTATCTATCCTATTGGGTTATGTTCCTTGGTGTAAGGTTTTGATGAGGCAATAGTTTATATGCCATCCTGCTTTCCTAACTCATGATTAATGTACAAATATGAGAGAATATCAGACTAAAGGAAAAATCTATGTATTGTAAAGAAACTGGTGTGCTGTACTCTTTTCTTCATCCTATTTTTATTTTTTTCACTGAGTTTTATTTTGGTGTAAGATTTTAACGAGACAACATTGTGCACCATCACTCCTTTGACTCGGCACAAGGGGAAGTATTGTAGGATAAGTTTGCATCGTCTAAAGGATATGACAATAGAGATAGAGACAAATATATCAAAGATAAATTACAACTGAAATATATCGTAGTTATCTACTTAAAACACAACCCTATATAAATAACTTATAATTAACGAGAATTACATATTCCATCTCTTTATTTTATTGTGGTTCTGTTGTGTTTGTTCTATAACATAATTCTTATTATTTACTATTAATGTTTAATTTATTTAATTAATACTAGTAATAAATAAACTAATATTAACTTTTAGTTATCAACTATTATTAATTATTAAGTCTTTTGAATTATTATTATTTTTGGAAATCAAATGTAACAGTATTTGGCCAAAAAGTCAAATCTTAATTATTATTATTAACCAAAATTTTTAACCTCTTATTTTTGGTAATTTTACATTATCAATTAGTTTTTTTGTCAAACATGATTCATATATCAATTATCTTATTAGTCAATAACTAATTTATCAACTAATATGTTAATAAAGCGTAAATATTAACTGGTTACCATGTTGATGTGAAAAATGATGTCAATAACAACTCAATATTATTAGCTGATGTGGTTACATGATATGGTTTTTTATATATAATTATTTTATTTTTAATTATAATTTCTATAATAAAAAGACTAATATAACAATTTTTTTAAAAGTGTCATAAACTTTTTGTTAAGACGCCTAAAAGCCTCATATAAACCTTTTGTAACACTTTTACATATGACACACAATTGTTTGGTCCTCTAAACCTAAGTTATATAAAATAGTCTATAAGGAAATTTAAATATTTTTTATGTCTTATAAAACCAATCTTGTTGTAGTATATGCAATTCCGACAAGTATTTTGACTAGAAGTAATAGTTTGAGAAATGAAGATCCAATGACATACATGTAGGAGCTAAAGTGCAAGTAATGGTTAAGCCAGTACTTAGGGGTTGTTTGTTTGCGTTTAATGAGCTTAATGGTATTAGGAGCTTATTTGTTCAACCATATCAGAGTATTTAGTTATGACATTATGCTTAACCACTCAACTGATTTGGATTGATGGATAAAACCTCAAATTCCTGGCTTTTTGAATTCAACCATTTCCCCTGCTTTTTCAATCCTGGCGTTTCTAGATTCAACCTTCTTTTGTCGGCTCCTTGTCCTTGCCCCTTTATTGCTACTGTTGCTCCCCTCCTCCCTCCTAGTCGCTGTTGTTGATCCTTGCCCTCACTGCTCATCTGCTCTCATGATGGAAATCAGAAGCACCTACCTTCATCTAATCTCGATTTAATACAATATATTTGTTAGGTATTTTAGGGATTTTAGAAAGTCTTTGGTAGTTTCTATTTTTCGAATAAAATCCCTATTTTTGTAGGGATGGGTAAATCAGTCATTGATTCTTCCCTTTAGATAGGCCTTTCTTGGTTCTAACTGCATTTCATTTTGCATAGGCTATGTAAAGCCTTTATTTGATTAATAATACTCAAGCTTGATAGTTATTAGTGTCTCTCTTACTCAAAACTTGCAGTGCTATCAGAGCCTACATGGACCCGACCTAGCGAAATCAGAACATAGAGAAACACATAGAGACAAGAGAAATGGATGATGGAAATAGTTTCATGAGTATTTCGAAATTTGTCGGGGATTACGATCATAGGTCAATGTTGATGGACAATCTCCTAAAACAATGATTTATTTTAAAAACGTCCCAAAAAGCTTGTTAAGATTGATGTCCAAAAACGTCACATAAAGTTATTGTAACACTTTTAGATATGACGCTTTAATGTTTGGTCCTATAAGCTTAAATACTATAAAGTAGTCGATTGAGACACTTAAACATTTTTGAAGTACTAAAACCCATATTTGTTGTAGTGATCATCACATAAAACAAAAAAAAACTTTAATCCATACAACCACTTTATTTTATACATACATCTTAATCCATACAGATGTAATGAAAAAACTAGCATCTTAGTGATTTAATATATTGATAAAGGTTTATTTCTAACACTACAACAAAATCGGTTTATAGGACACCAAAAATATTCAAGTGTTCTAATAGACTACGTTATAGGACCAAACACTTGTTTGTACTATCTAAAAGTTTTTGTAATAAGTTTATAGGACACTTTTGGCGCCTTAATAAGCTTTTAAGAACACTTTTAAAACAAATGATCTTATTGGTCATTTTATAGGATACAATTTGAAAAATTGTCTTATAAGTGTTCTACAAAAAACGTGTTTATAGAAGATTTCTTATAAATGTCCTATAAAAGGATTAAAGGACTACTATGACACTTTGTTTTTAATTGTCCTATAAAGTTTGTTAAAGTGTCAAAAAAGGTCAAAAACGTCTTATAAACTTATTACAACACCTTTAGATATGACACACACATGTTTGGTCTTGACTTTAACGTAGCTTATTAAGACACATAAATACTTTTTGTATCTTATAAAACCCATTTCGTCGTAGTCCAATATCCATTGCAAAGTGAAAAAATATTGGGTCAAATACTTGTGAATTATCGAATAATTTTATGATGATATTATTAATAAAGTATTTGTAATAGTCAAAGTCGACTACCCTTAGTTGTAGGCTTTTAGAATTTGTAAAAGGTAGGTAAAATAGTTATAATCGAAGGTCAACAAAACGGTGACGTTACATAAAACATTGAATGTAATAGTCAACCCCCTTTGAAATAAGATTAATAATATAATAAAAGAGTTGAATCACATAATCAAGATAAAAAATTTAATAAAAGCATTTAAATAATTAAAGTAATAATAATTATGATAAATTGAATCAAATTGTCAACACCTTTAAAAATGAGTACTTAAATGAATTCAAGAGACAAGATGAAGATGAAGAATTATAATTTAGAACAGAAAATTTAGGTTTTTTTTTTTAAAATAAAGCAAAACAATAAATAAATTCTAAGTTTAAATTTTTTTTATTTAATTTCATCGATAAGATCGTGTTATTATTATTTTATATAAATTTAAAAAAAACATATTAAGATAATAAAATTATAGAATATTTTAATTATATATTTAATTTTAAAATTTTTAAAATAGACAATCTATTAAAATTGAATATAATTTATTTTAGAAATTCTAACATTTTTTACTTTTCTATGTTGGAGATGCCTGTGTTGGTTTCAACCATCGTATTTATAAAATAATACAACTAGCATCCGATTCAACATTTAAAAGAAATTCTTAATTCTTGCCTTGTAATGTTCATATATGATATACAACATTTTTCGGATCTGACACAAAGTGTATTAACATCCGAACCTTGCATAACAAAGGAATTTATTGGCTCAAAGTTTCAAATCATAGTCATCTTCGGATATATAGCTTAAATAATATGTGAGATCAAATCTCAGATTTGATGATTCTCCATCTGAATGGAAGATTGACTATTAACATGGTCACTCAGTCTTGATTCTCAAGAACCCACAAATTGTTCTAAGTTATTTTAGCATATGATGTTTATACATCATAATTGATCTAAAATCTGAAATATGATTTATAGCTTATATTTCAGAATATAAAATGTAGGATTTTTCATTGTAAAAGTCTTGTAACTATCTGTATTAATCCAAAAACAAAAAGTTTAGAAAAAAATTGAAGACTAGTTGAAGTGAGGTCAAGATCGTCACCAAAATGAATTGGTTTGTCATCTAACCGAAGGAAGACCAGTACAAGATAAAGTCAAGTATAGTCTGACAAATACTACTATTTGAAAACCGGATTTTAGAGTGCAAATTTATCCAACAAGTTTGGCTCACCAACTCTACTAACACTCATCCTGGTATGAGAACATGTTTAGCATGTCAGTCAAAGTAAGTTCTAAAAATACTATTTTAATAGTAACATACTTCCTTACTGTTCCCTCTTCATATAGAATGATGGGTTGGGATAAAAAAATGTCTATATCAACTTCAAAGGTGAAATGAAGAGTACAAACATGCATGGATCAACAAATCAGATAAAGACACGTGATAAATTTAGGGAGCGACATTTAACACAATGGTGGCTATAAAAGGTCATCTTTGTCATATGTTGCAACTAATCCATTTTGAAAGAACTTATAAGTGACAATTTCTTAGGTATCGACGTCACTATTTTAAGAACTATCTAAGTCCTTCAAGTCTGAAAGAGTATCTCATTCTCCCACTCTTTCAACTGTTAGAAAATTTTCACCAGTCAGATTGTTTAGAATTAGGTCTTACCTTCCTAACTTCCACAATAAATTTGTCATTTTTTGTTTAAATACAAAATATAGAATCAAAAGTGAAAAATTGTTGTGTTTGTATTCAATAAGTCATTATGTTACAGGAGCAATAAGATCTGAAATGACTTCCACAACCAATGATATAGGCTCTCTATCCGAACCACATCGTTTTCAAAAGGATAATTTTTCTTTTTGAAAAAATCGGATGGCATTCTTTTTTGAAGGAGTTGACAACCAAATCCTAAATATTCTAAACAATGGTCTATATGTTCCTACCACCTTTCTGCTTGGTGATATAGATGAAAATGATAAAGTCATCGGACCCGGAATGCAAATCATCAAGACTCTAGATGTATGGACTGAATATGATTAGAAGCAAGTTGCTATTGAAACCAAAGCTAGGAGTATCATCGTAATGTCTCTTCCTGATGATGTCTATCACTCTATCATGAATTTTACCACATCAAGAGATATGTGGAACACTTTTACTTTTTACTATAAAAGGACGTCCAAAGTCAAGCCAAACAAAAGAATCGGTCTCATCAGACAAAACGAACTATTTGTATATCACAAGACGAATCTCTCATTAGGGTCTACAACATGTTCAATTATATTCTAAGTGATCTTAATGTGCATGGTAATTTTGTGATAATGCTGAGGTACTATGCAAGTTTTAGACTGTTTACCTGACTCATGTGAAAATATAACTGTGATTTTAAAAACCTCTAAGGATCTCTATCATATGCCTCTCACTACTCTATATGACACTTCACATAATTATGAGCAAAAAGGTATTGAGGAAAAATGTCTTTCAAGGAACTAAAAGTACAAATAATTTTGTTTTCTTCGATTCTAATAGAGTAGGATCTATGTTAACTATATCATATGACACAGATAGCATATTTTTCTTGCAAGCTGATTTCTTTTGAAAACTCTGATGAACGCAATGATAAATCCACCTTTGGCCCCAAAGGTGATTCTGATAGTGGGACGATGATTTATCAATGCAAGACATTAGTGATTCTCTTTTCTTATCTGCATCAAATTTCAATAAAGTTTCCAAAAAAAAGCAGCTTTCAAAGAAGGTCAAAAGGAAGATTCTCAAAACGACCATCTTTCATCAATCAAAATTTATTGAACTATGGAAAGAAAAGACAATTTTCAATGAATTGTAGATCCAAAAGGTCAAAATCATCTTTTTTCTTCAAGGACATCTCATTCTCAATCTTCCCATAAATGGAAAAAAGTGAAAAATAAGGAGAGAAATATAGATTCAAGAACTCTCATAGAAAAGATAAAGGTATGATGGTTGAGAAACATGATTGGGTAGAATCATCCTACTCATCCAACAATGAATAAGAAGAAAAAGCGAACTTATGCTTTATGGCTCATCTCTCTGAGCTAAAAGGTTATGACAAGTTCAATATAGTTGAATCTTTATCTAAAGCAGGTGAAACACATCTTCCATTGAATAAACATGTATATCATTCTCTTTTCTCTTATGCTCACTTGTATGTAAAAATGTGCAATGCTCTTGAATTTGAAGAAAAATATGAAAACAAAGTGGATGAATTAACCGCCAAGTTGTTTGAGTGCTTTAAACAACTCAAAATTTTTAACAAAATTCAAAATGAGTTGGAAGATCAAAAAATCATTTGCAAATATCTTAATAATGAAAAACATATTTTGTTAAAAGAAGTTGAAAAGGAAAAGAACCACAAAAAGTAGGAATCAAACTTCCATATATCACATAAAAGTTCTAGACTATCAAATTCCCTATTGTAGTCATGGGCTTGGGTTTTCTTCATCCCCAAAAGAATTATATGAATTGTCAAAATATTTCAGTTACTTAGGAAGATCATATTTTTCAAAATGTCATTCAAATGACACTTTAAAAAATTTCTGAAATGAAAGAATGTTTTTAGATGGTTTTGTTCATGCCTCTTACTAAAAATGGGCCGACTGTTTGTTAGAGGATAATGAATGTGAACCTTTTGGGTCCACAAATCATCCTAAAAATATGTCCAAAAGAGGCAAGAACATTGAAAAGTCCTTTATTCCTAGAAGTGCAAATGAAAAGGGCATTCTAGGATCTAACGCATTTACATTTTCCTATTCTTTTGATCCAAAAAAGATTCTTCAGTTTCAGAAATTCCACAGGTTTCCTAGATCGCCTTCTTCTAGAAAGTTCTATAACTGTGGAAAATCGTTTCATTTTGCAAAGATTGTCCTTACAACAAAATAGAAAGGATTCATGAACAGGGTGTTAATCCAAAAGGACCTATTACAAGATGGGGTACCAAAGAACTAATTCTTTTTGTTTGMAGGACCAGGTCATACACAAACCTTATTTTACACTTTATGTTTAAAATCAGCGTCCGGTTATTATTCCTTGCTAAAAGACTGTGTGTCAGAAAAAGGATCTTTTATTCTTAAAAGGACGTTCTAAAACTAAAAAAATTAGTTGAATGATCGGATGATATATTTATCATTTGATTAAAATCCTTTGTCCCTAATCGGATACATTATCCATCATTGAGAATGAGTTTTTTTTTTATTCCTAATAGGATGTTGTACCAAATTAATATCCCTTATTCTCAATTGGATGAACCATCCGTTATCGGATCGAGGTTAGGTTCTTTACTCTTATTAGTATCATCCGATGAACCTTCTCACCCTCTCATCAGATTTAACTTATCTTCTTCCCAAATAAATAAAAATCCGATAACTCCTATCCTCTAGGGAAAACTAAGAGGTTTAGCCGTTTTAAAGAGTAAATAATGACAACTGGCGTATTAAATGTGGGAACGTGGGTTTTAAAATAAAATTGTCCACTCAATGATGTGTCTAATCATTTGAAATTTCGTAATTATATCTTCTCTTTCCTCTCAGATTCTCTCACATATAAATACCTAAATACCTAAAACCCTAATCTCTTTCTTCTTCACCTTGTTCAAATGTAACGCCCCAACCCACACATTGCATGTAACACATATTTCATACCAAAGAAATACATATTCGTATACATCTGGGTCCCTTAGTACAAGAATCTACCATCACGACCAAATACAAGGTCCAAAAATTCAAAATACATATCTCGTACTAAACAACAAAAGCAGTTCTGCAGCTGAATGCACATAAGAAAAACATTACATCTTTTCCTTTCCTTTACCTTCTATACTTCCTGCAATACATATTTTAAAATMACAAAAATGAGGGTTAGACTAAAAAGTCTAGTGAGTTACCCTAATCATGTAATTGCAGGGTGACGGATCACCAAAACCTTTATACAACAGTTATTCATATATATCACGAATACATGAATACACAAAAAGGTAATACCAATTCATTTTCCATATTCAAGCTAACCACGTAGCTATCCAAATTCCATACCTTTGAACCAATCGGGTTCCATTTAATACCATTTTAAACCTTTTCTYTATCAATTAAGGTTTAAACAAAGCTTCAGGCCAAACCTGACGTTTCTTTCTCAATAACATCCAAACTATGATTTCCAATAAGAACCTTGATCCTAAATCCTTAAATCACAAAGAAATAAAGATTCCAGACCACGGTAGTCTTAAATGATATAATAGAAAGTGTTATATAATACCACACACAGACAATGCCACCCTTATAACCAATTGACACCTCTCCTTGATATGCCACCCTTATATCACATGAACACCTCTCCTTGATATGTCACCCTTATAACAAATGGACACCTCTCCTTGATATGCCACCCTTATATCAAATKRACRCCTCTCCTTSWTATGCCACCCTTATATCAAATGGACACCTCTCCTTGATATGCCACCCTTATCACTTCATCAAAACATTTGTAAAATAATTCCGAATAGACCGCAGTCATTGGAATTGTTATCAGTCTGAAAACATTTATATCAAAACTTCATTTTTTAATAAAATAATAATTTCTTTCAAAAACACAAGACATCATCACAAATCCGGTCAACAATCATCCGGTCAACAAATCCAGTCAACAAATCCGGTCAATAATCATCCGGTTTAACACTTGGACCAAAGTCCACTTTGTCCGGATATCAAATCCGGTCAACACCACACGTGCTTTGGACGGTTTAACACATAAAGACAAAATTCATCTTTCTATCCGGATAACAAGTCCGGACAATATACCACCCCTTCTTTGAACGGTTTATACTTAGAATAAATTCATATTTGAACGGATATCAAATCCGGACAACAGTCCGTTCAAGACTCATCCGGTTTTAAGACTAAACCGCTCAACACTCAGCTGGTTTACCAACTCCGGACAACAAACCGCTCATGGTTTGTCCGGTTTAAAACTAGTCCGGTCACTAAGCCCCTCAAGGCTTGTCCGGTTTAAAACAATCCGGACAATAATCCGCCTAAGGCTTGTCCAGTTTAAATACTTATCCGGTCACCCTTTGTCCGGTTAAACACTTAGACAATAAAATCAAGGTTTCTTTTCAAATAAGAACAAAACGAAACATGCAAATAAAACTAGTAGAATCTTTATACAAAAAGGTTTAGAAACCACTCACCTTATAAAGCTTTTGAATCCAAAACGCTAGAAATCGATTCCTTTAAAAACTTGATACTTGAAATCACTTCCTTAAAGCAAACTGGACAACACTCTTTTAAAGCTCTCAATTTTCTAAAAATAGCAGGGAAGAGTAAATGAGGGGGGTGAAGTCCCTTTTTATACCTTCCAAACAAGGAAGGTCGGCTACTTTACCAAGCCACGTGTGTGCATAATAAAACTTCATATACCCTTATGCATACCCACATGTACCCATGCATACCCACATGCATACACATACATACATATTATATGCAGGTGATAATCATATATATATATATATATATACTCACACGATATATATATATATATATATATATAATCACACGATATATATATATATCCAATTAATTCACAAATTCTCATACCGGCATGTATCAATTATCATACTATCACGTAATTATTAAATCAGATAATCACGTATTAAATACCTTGGATAGTAACCAGGATCTGGTTATCACATCAAACCTTCTAATATTCTCTTTGACCTTGAACTCATATTCTATCTTCAAAACTCTTACTTTTCAAATGGCTCCCAAGATTGCTAGATCTGTTCTCCCTATTGAAGATGTTAAGTTCTCTTCACCAAACTACATTGGCTATCTTCACCCAAAACCCCATCAAACATGCCCTTAAGGTTTCTCCTTCAACATCTTAGATAAGCACCTTCCTTCTTGGTAATTTCTGATGTTAATGCGTTTACTCGAAGAAGGATGAGTTAATCATCGACTCTGTAGTTACCAATAAATATGTCATCATCAAACCTGATGATGTCACTGGGGTTCTTCAATTCCCAACATCTTCATCCCTTCATTATGAAGACATATGCTCTGATGAAGAACTTCAGGACGTTCTTCACATCCTTGAATATCAATTGAAAGACAAAGATGCCATTGCCTCAAGAACAATCCTTCTCAAGACCATGTCTAGAAAATGGCATTACTTCTTGACTCATTTGGTATAGTGTCTCAACTCAAGGTAGAAGGATATGATCAATCTCTTAGCAATGTTATCAAACTTGCTCATGCTTTGATCTTTCAAAGTAACATCAACTTTGGAAGGTATTTTTTTTATGAGTTGGTTCGAAAGGTAATTTTGAAAAGTAAGAAGAAATCTCATGTCCCATTTGTTCGATTTCTGGCTCACTTATTACTGACAAACTTGGAGATAAAATTCTAATTTCTTCTAATAGATCCACTCAAGAGATGAATTAAATCACTCCCAATATTTTTCAGAAGAAGACCTTATCCTCAGAGCTTCCGATGCCCATAGTTATGATTTTATTTGCCCAATATTTAAGACAGATTTGGAATTCCTTTTCGGATAGAGAAACAACTAGGTGATTCTTACTGGCCAAAATTGCACCCTTATAGAAAAGAGATCTAAAATCACCTCTTCCCTTACCATCTCTAGGCCATCGAAGAAATCATATACCAGCTAAAAATAGTATCAGAGAGAGACTATGAATGCAAAAGACCTTCAGAATCTACCCTCTCATCCCTCCAAACAAAAACCAAAGTTACTCAGTCTACCCAAAATTGTATTTTCAAAGAAGACCCAGTTACCCCAAAGGACTAAAACCTCAAAGCTATCCAAAGGATCTAAAACCCCCTCATATATTGAAATATGCCTCTGCTCACCCAACCGACTCCTCATTACCCTCCCAAAAGGGTATTATTGTATAAAAGGGGGAACTGGCACATAATCATACCGTAGTACATCCCCAATAACATAATCATACCGTAGTACATCCCCAATAACATATAAATACTCAAAACACATATTGTAAATATATCAAACGTTTTATGCAGATATGACATATCAAAAAATCTCGAGAAACTTCAATCAAGCTTGTGGATAATTATAAATAAAGCAAGTAACCATTTTAAAAATAAATCACGTGTAACTCACTGTACAAGTCATTGTCCAAACTGTTCTCTGAAGAGGCTAGTGTCTCCCCTAAAATCCAATGTCATAATTTTAATTCCAATATAAAATACGACAACCTTAAAAATAATCGAGTGATCCCGTTGACACTATTTATTTTAACCATCCATAAACCGTCATCTCTAGTTACGACCTTGATTTAACATGTAGATCCATAAATATATATGCTAACAACTTATACATATTTATATATACACACGCATGCCCCAAACCTCCAATAGTTCATGCATATGAAATACATATATACTAACAACTCATGCATGCAATTCATGAATGACTTATGAGATATCTATATCTCTTTTCCCAATGATTCATTGCAACTTTTGATGAACGGATGCGACCCTCTGTTTTGAGAAAAGAACAGATGCTACGCTCTGTTTTTTTTTCTCAAATACACAATGAATCAACACACAGAACCGACGAAACTTAATAATCCATATATCGTCTAAGAAACTTCACATCATAACGAATTCTAAACCATTTGATTCATTGCAGCGGAGAAAATTTCGGTCATCTATTATATATATATATATATATATATATATATATATATATATATTGACTGATACCCACATGAACGATAAGTTCTATCTTTTAGAACCAAAATGGGGGTCACGGTTTGTCAACCCGGTGTTATGGAGATTACAGTTTCGAACGATAAAAGTGCTAGCGGTGACAGTTGGTCACGTGTTGCCCTACATAAGCCACCCGAATGATCAAACGACTAGAGTGATTATCTAGTAAACAAAATTTAGAGACGACGAGTATGAAACACTTACCGATTGGCGTCGAACTATATGTGATGTACAACACCTTCGACTCTCGTTTCAAACATGCACCATTGTCTTTGCTCACAATAGTTCTTCTTATCGACCAAAATTCACATAAGACTACAAACTCCCATTTTATAATAAGTCATCGGCAGTTTACAGAATAGGAAACGATAAGCCATGATTAATGGCAGGAGGTTTCACGTCCCTTGGAGTTTCATGGTTATTGAATTACAATTTTAAGGTCTAACCCTTCACTTCCTTTACCTTTACACAAGTTCTTACAGATTGAGAATGTTTTGTTGTTGTTGTTACATATAAGATACGTAATACAACATGTCAATGTTGTTGTAGTATCAGTTAATAATATATATATATATATATATATATATGTAATGTATACATTAGTAAAAACTAATATGTGGTACAATGTCGGTTAAATTGCAATCTAGTAATTCAAAACCACAAACCAACTCAATGAAAAAAATACAAATCATGATACCTGTAACACAAGAAATTTTGGATATTGCATCTTATGGGTTTCCGTGTTGTATTTCTACTTAGAAACATCTATATATCTATATCTATATTAAAGGAAGAACCACAAGGTTGTTTAATGAGAAACTTTTTATTTCATTTATCTTTTTTTTTCATTATTTTAATTTGTTTTTAATATACATTTAACACATTAATTACTAACCTTTTCTTTTCCTATATTTTTAACTAAATTTTCATTACTCTATAAAGGAAATTTGAATCCACAAATATATAAAATTATATATAATTTTATTTACATCAATACATGCATGTTTTTAATTACTGACAATTGAAAAAATAAATCATCAAAATAAATAAATCAATATATATATATAAATCTATCAAAACTTTCAATCAATCAATATATTAAAAGTATATTAAAGTAATAACCAAGATGTGGTTCAATGATAAGTTTTCGAACATACATTTTTTTTCTTTATAAATAAAATTAAAAGTCACAAACAAATATTTTTATTTACATCAATGCATATATTCTTTTATTTACATGACGATTAAAAATACATTATATCCAGGTTAATAAAACAAAATGCATTATATGTGTTATATATATATATATATATA
>NW_020200601.1:152357-157647 GCF_001531365.2 Cynara cardunculus var. scolymus
GGGTTATTATACAACCTCTTACATTTGTACAACCAATACAACTCAATCTAAACCGTCCATTTAATTTGATGAATATGTAATTTCATATAAGTTTTGAATGTGTCTAATATAAAGTATTGATCATAATTAGTGAACCTTATTCATCTTCCATATATATTTAAATCATAATAAATGAACTCTCATCATTTCCATAAATATTTCAATTTATTGGGTTGTATTGGTTATACAAATGTGATGGGTTGCATTTGAAACAAACTCTCTCTCTCTCTCTCTCTCTCTCTCTATATATATATATATATATATATATATATATATAGGGGTTGGTTCAAATGTTAACCAGGTTTATTATGTTAACTTTGTTAACGAATCTTGGCTATTGATTCTTACAATAAACGATTGTGATTTATCATATAATAATTTTTTTTAAATTTACAATTTCACAAACATATGTGAACTAAGTGGAAAAGGATATTTATGTAATTATTTTTTTATGTAACTCCCATATCATTAATTGAGAGTTACAAAATCAAAAAATCCCATTATTTTTGTTAATGTAAGAACCATATGAACACACACACACACACACACACACACACATATATATATATTGTATCAAATACAAACAAGAATTGACATATATATGAACTTCGACTACATAGCATTTATGAACACAATATAAACATAATAAGAATAGCTGCTACAAGAAAGGAAATGAATAAAAAAAACAGGTATGAACACAATATGAACAACTTGTGAATAATAGTTCCTTCATTATGAACACATTCAGGAGCGAGCCAATGTTGAGATATGCAGCTACTGTACATATGAACACTTGTGAACAATAGTTCCTTCATTATGAACACATTCAGGAGCGAACTAATGTTGAAATATGTAGCTAGTGTACATATGAACACAATATGAACAACTTGTAAACAATAGTTCATTCATTATGAATACATTCAGGAGCGAGCCAATGTTGAGATATGTAACTAATGTACATATGAATACAATATGAACACTTGTGAACAATAGTTCTTTCATTATGAACAATGAATTTATCCATAATAGCTTGAACGGTATCGAAAACTTTACTACCAGGCCTCATCTACCAATCACAAATTCAAAAACATTATAGATAGAAAAATCAATATTATAAAAACACAAGATCAATTATAAATTAAGAAAAATCATGGGATTTTTTGATTTTGTAACTCCCAATTAATAATATGGGAGTTACATAAGAAAATTCCATATTTACCCATGTCATTAAATTATAAGATGAATATAAACCTATATATAAGATGGATGCCATTGGTTGAAAATGGTTAACAAAGTTAACATAATAAACTTGGTTAACATTTGAACCATGCTCTCTCTCTCTCTCTCTCTCTCTATATATATATATATATATATATATATCCAAGATGTGGTTCAATGAGAATTTTTCAAACATACTTATTTTTTTATATATAAATGAAATTTGTAACACCCCATACAACACATTGAATGTAATACATACTTCATACACAAGAAATACATGTTCATACATCACATTGGTCCCTTAGTACAAGAATCTACCAGTACAAAATACATGGTCCAAAAATTTAAAAATACAATTCTTGTACTAATCAACTTTCATCTATCAAAACTATACATGACATAGACAAATCTTCATGCATATATGCATATAGGAAATTTTAACATTTTCCTTTCCCTTACCGTCTGCATCTCCAACAATACATATTTAAAATCACAAAACGAGGGTTAGACCGATAGGTCTAGTGAGTTCCCTTTTTATGTTACTGCAGGGCGAGAATCACCAAAACTTTATTTAAAATACTTTTCATATATAAGACAAAATATGAACAAGTAAAACATAAACCAATACCTTTCAATTCTAAAGCCAATTTCTCAGCTTTCAAATAACATATCCAAACCCAAACAAGTTTATCATAACGTCACTTTTAAACCTTTTTAATTAAACAAGGTTTATACAAAGTTTCAGGCCAAACATGTTATTCCTTCCAAATAACATCCAAACTATGATTTCCAATAAGAATTCTGATTCTAAATCTTTAAGTCACAAAAAAATAAAGATTCTAAATTAAAGTAATCCTAAAGGATATAATAGTAAGAGTTATATTACACATCATACATACAAATGCCATCCTTATCTCCAAAGGTACACCTCTCCTTGATATGCCACCCTTATCCCATGGTACACCTCTCCTTGATATGCTATCCTTATTACCTCATCAAAACATTTTACAAAAATAATTTCAATTAGAACAGACCGCAGTTATAAATGTCCTAATGAAATATCATTGGTTCGAAATCATCTTTATCAAATTTTCCCATTCTTTATAAAGAATATTAAAATGAGGATTTACATAAATCATGCACAAGTCAACAAATAAATCTGGTAAACATAGATTTGATCAGACTTCATATCCGGTCAAGCCTTGGCCGATTTAACCAATCCGAACAACACTATTCAAGTTGTCCGATTTACCAATCTGGACAACAAAACGAATCCGAACATACTTTGCCCGATTTACATATCCATATCGCACAAGCCTTGTCCGGTTTATGAGTAAATCGGACAACATACCAAGCAGATTATATCTAATCCGGACATCTTTTGAGCGATTTATATATCAAATTCTAACAAACTCTAAATCACACAACACCATGATCGGTTTAGAGTTAAATCGGACAACACGTGTCCGATTTAATCATAACCCGGACAACACTTTTCCCGATTTAAAGCCAAGTCCGGTAAACTTTCAAAACTCAATTCAGTATGCAATTCAAAGTATTTTGAAGGCATTTAAACACTCACCTTATGCAACTTGAAAACAAGGCTGAGTCCAACTTCAAAATCCAATTAAAACAAGATATCCGGACAAGATTCTCTCTTTCTCTCAAGTCTTTCTCAGGTTCAAAAATAGAAAAAAGAGGTCAACTTGAGAACCTCATCTCATATTTATACTCCTTCCTGAAAAGGAAGGGCGGCTAAACCGCCTCAAACCCATGCATCCCTTATGCATGATACACTTTTCATACATATAATTACATGCATACATGCATAATCATGCATATAAACAACCATGTCTATTCACATATTTTTAATTGTAGGTTTTCACATTATGCATAAAAATACCCACATATTTGATGCATACTCATTTATACACATAATTACATACACTAGCATAATCAAATATAACAATTTATCATGCTGTCACATAAACATTTAACAAATAATTACATATTAATTACCTCGGGTGATAACCAAGATCCGGTTATCACAAAATTAGAATCCACAAACAAATATTTTTATTTACATAAAAGCATATATTCTTTTATTTACATGTCGATTAAAATGCATTATATGTTATATATATATGTATATATATTAAAGGAACAACCAAAGTTAAATGATGTGGCACAATGAGGTTTTGGAATTTCTCGAATCTTGGATTGTGGTGTTAAGTTGATTATCCACATTGATATATGTAAGAAAGTTTCACAAATACTATGGGTATATAAGGAGGAGATGATGTGTTGAAACTTGAAAGTTTGGGTAGGTTAAATTTAACTTACAACCACTATCTTTTTTAGGAAGTTGGTTTGTAATACCCTAAGATCGCATTCGCATACAAACATATATTTCCATATATCAATGAAATACAACTTTACACATTCGACCCCAAATATATACAAAAACTACAATACAAAAGTAGATATCAATTTTTTTTCCACGTATCTCAGTACAAAACTTGTTTATTATTAAGTCTAGTTCATAAAAGAATATTTTGGATAAGTTTATCCATGTTGAATCAAGAAAAAGAAGGTCATAGGGAGGATTCTTTGGTGGTTGTGACTTGGCTTGCGGCCCTATGTCGCGGGCAAAGCTGCATGGTTCACGAGAAAGAAAGGTCTAGAATAGTAGGTTACGTGACCAGGCATGCAACCTTGGTTGCGAGGTACGTCACATAGGTTACTGGACCAACTATGGGTGTTTGGCACGCGTTACCTGCTGATATGTGTTGAGAATTTAACACATAAATCACTCGTTTTACGTCTTTTTAGTTAGAATAATTTCTTTTCATTCCCACTTTGAGTCATTTTTATTTATTTCTTTATACATTTGTCATTATGAAGCTAAATATTGTGGTTGACTTGTTGGTACTCATAGAAGATGCTAATAGAGAATTTTTGTGAAAAGAGCAGGATGCTACAACATTGGTGCAGCGTCGATCTGATTCATATGCAGCTTTTTGGAGGGCTTAATGGTTAAGACGCTGACTTTTTGATTAATGGAAGACAGCTGTAGAAGCTAACTTTTTGATTTAAAATCTGTTGCTAAGACTTTGGTTAGGTTTTTGTACTTTTTAGTTACTCTTTTGTTACTATGTAACTTAACTTTAGGAAGCTTAGCCTCCAAGTATTTTATTTTTGTCTTTTAGTGTCCCCTTTTGTGTATAAAAGGAAGGCTTGTGGTGCCTTTGTTTTCATCCATTAATCCATTGTAACCCATTTCCTCCATCAAAAACATTAGCTAGTATTGTAAACCTTCTCCAATGGTGATTTTTATTAATCTTTTGAGTTCTTCATCTTTTCTTCATTTATATTCTCGTCTTTTATTTTACATTTTTTATTTTACGTTCCTTTACGATTATTGTCATTTACATTCCGTTATTTAATTTCCGCAATTTACATTCTCGCAATTTACATTCCCGTCATTTATTTTATCGTCATTTACATTTCCGTCATTTATTTTATCGTTATTTACTTTATGCAATTTACATTTATGTCTTTATTTTCCGTCATTTATTTTTTACTTTCCGTTATGAGTAGCTAAGTTTTTATAACTTGGGTGTGAGACGGAAATGTGAGATTTTCAAATCGAACGAAAGTAGCTAAGTGTTTTCATAAACGATGTTCCATTGTTTCATTTGTTTTTTTATAAAACCAAGCACACTTCTTGACGGGTTGATCACTTGAAAGTGTTAAAGTGCGATGGACTTAGAGATAAGCCATTGATAAGCACGTCAACTTGAATGACATAAAAGGTAGACTAGTGAAAGTTGCCGACTAGAAGACTTGTCATTTATGTTTTTCAAAACTTAGCTCCCGACGAGTTGGTCACTCTTCAAAAGTGTCAAAGTATGATAGATTCAGAGATGAACTATCAAGAACACGCCAACTCGAATGATATGGGAAACGACCCGAGAGAGTGATTTTTAACAAAGAGATTTGTTTATCCATATATTTTGAAAACACCATC
>NW_020200601.1:157662-169523 GCF_001531365.2 Cynara cardunculus var. scolymus
ACACCACATAGAGATATGGGTGGAAAGCTATAAGATAGTGCAATGGTGAAGTCCAAGAGGAATGCTTTCAAAATAGATGGTGGAACTTAGTTTCGAAACACTGCTTGCTATAACATTCCTATAGCATTGGCTGTTGGAATTTGTGTTTGGGTCACCTTAAGTCTTATACCCTTGCTTCTTTTATATAATCTGTAATCTGTTTTATATCACCTTACAATCAAACAGAAGTCTTCAAAATCGTCATCTGAAATCATCTCTTTCATTGGACTCTAATCTAACTTTGGCTACAATCTCTATGGACGATAATCCGGTACTTGTATCACTTTATTACTTGGAAAGATGACGTTGGGCCGTATTGTATACTTGCTTTGTGGCCCAATTTCATTTAGACTAAATGTGTGAAATATAACTGACCAAGTTTTGGCGCCGCTGCCGGGGATTGCTTCGCTAAAGTTTTATTTTGAGTAAATTAAAAGATTTGATTTTTCTAGTACCATCGGAATCGTTTTTAAGAGTGGTGTATGCCACGGTCACAACGTGGGGAACTTTTTGAATTTGATCACACGTTTCACCATAGGAGGAGGGCTCAAAGAGCATTTTTTGCTCTACTCCCTCCAAACATGGCGTTACCGCCCCCAATTATTCCGGAAATACAGCATTTGAAAAACCAACCGCCTGGTTTTGAACCAATTCCACCATTCCTGAACTTTCAACAAGGACATCCACATAATGGTAATGATAATAATTTGGACACATAATCGGAACCTAATGAGCACCAAAGAGCACAAACTCCGAACATCATTAATTTGGCAAATTCCAAAAATGGGAGGATCATGGATTATACTATTCCGGATTTTGAGCAATTAAATTCCGGGATAGTTAGACCATATATGACCGCTCTCCATTTCGAACTCAAACTGAAAATGTTTCACATGTTGCAAACAAATGGCCAATTTGCCAGATTACATTCGGAGGACCCACATTCACATTTAAAATCTTTTATGGAAATCACTGATGCCTTCCTGATCCCGGGAGTGTCAAATGACGCTCTAAGACTCACTTTATTTCCATTTTCATTAAGGAATCAGGCAAAAGCATGGTTTAATTCGTTAACTCCGGGTTCTGTGCCGTCATGGAGTAACATCGCGGGAATTTTTTTGCGAAAATATTTCCCACCAACAAGGGACACTAAGTCCAAAAATGAGATCTGTCTTTTTAAACAAATGGACGATGAGGCTGGTCCTGACGTGTGGGAAAGGTTCAAAGAGCTGTTGAGGAAATGTCCACATCATGGCATTCCGTACTGTTTTCAACTTGAGACGTTTTACAATGGGTTAAATCCCATGGCAAAACAAATTCTTGATGCGATTGTGGGCGGAGCCTTTACAGCTATGACCTATAATGAAGGATATGAAATCCTAGAAAAGATATCAGCCAACAATGGGCATTGGGCCGACCCACGTGCTCAGTCACAGAAAAAGACTGCGGGGATACATGATGTAGATGCATATACTACATTAACAGCTCAGCTTACCTCCATGACCAACATGTTGAAAAATTTAACTTCCGGTCAGGGAGGACAACAAGCTGCTAATACACCTGTTCCAACAGTCCTATCTGTGCAATGTGTGTGCTGTGGCGGGGAACACTCGTATGAACACTGTCCTCACAATTCTGAATCAGTAAACTATGTTCATAACCGAGCTAATCCCTATTCCAACACATATAATGCCAGTTGGAGGCAACATCCAAACTTTTCTTGGAACAGTCCCAGTTTAAACCCACCAGTCCATAAACAACAAGAAACTTCTAATTTCCAACAACATCATGGAAATAGTTCTAACTCTCAGACTCACCAACAAAGTTTTCAGAATTCACAACCACCTTTTCAAAATAAACCTCATCGACAGACATAATCATCTTCTTTGGAAGCAATGATTAAAGGACTTTTTGCACATACACAAGCACAAAACCAAGCTTTGATAAATCAACAAAGTATGGCCATCAGGAATTTAGAGACTCAAGTCAGTCAACTTGCACTTAACTAGAACAATCGATCCCTTGGTACCTTGCCCAGTAATACAGAGGTCCCTGTAGACCTAGGTAAGAAACATGTGAAAGTAGTAACCCTTAGGAGTGGGAAGGAGTTGAAAGAAAAAGTGCCCAAGGATAGTGCACCAACTTTAGCAAAGACTGATGCTATAGTATTGGTTCCTGCCAAAGAAAGACCGGTCCTACCCTTAGAGAAAAAGGCATCCGAGACCACCACTTCTGTCCCCCCTAGATCAGACTTTCCATTACTCTTTCCTGAGGATGCCTAAGGTTTTAGAGACCCCTTAGCTTGATGCTAAAATTTCATCTGAACCTCCAAAGGGCACCACAAAAACCCAAGGCATTCAAGACCCGTCTTTAGGTTGCGACCTTAGTCTAAAGGTGTGAAATATAGCCGACCACCTGCACTGCGACCTTAGGTTGCGGCGAGGTCACATAGACTCAGTTTGATCGTATTTAGGCCGACTTTGGGTGTTATTTCACATTCTGTTCTTACTACATCCTTTCTCCTTCAATTTCCTTCTTTCCCTTATCATGTACTACGATTTGAGGAGAATTCAAGGCAATTTCTCAACGACTCAAAGTGTTTGTCAACATCTAAGATCACATCTTCATCTCGAGGGGTTTCTTGATTTTCTAGGTTTTTGTCAGAACCTAACATTGTGAGTTCATCCTACACTTTCCTAAAACCATATACGTGTTAAAATCTTATATTTTAGTCTCTCAAACTTTTATTTTTATAGATTTCATGCTTTGATGATTTTGAACCATTTAGGTCAAATTTTGAAATATTTGGCGACTTTGTGCCTTTGATAAATTAGGTGTTGGAAATGAGATGTAGATAGTGGTGGATGAAGAATTTTGGTTATGAGTTCGGAATTTAAGTTTAATAATTTTTTAAGAAATAGCGTAAGGACAAACCTTAATTTTTTGGAGGGTTAAAAGAGATATAGATCAATAAAAAACAAATCTATAATATAGGAACACACTATAGTAAAATTGAGTTTATAGGACGACTAAACTATTGAAGTGTCCTAATCGAATGTCTTATAGTACCAAAACAAAGGTCCTATCTAAAACTATTTAGATGTCCTAGTAAGTTTTTTAGGACCTTTTTAGACTAAGGTGATTATTTAGCTATTTTCTATAGCACAAGTTGGAAAAAGTGTCCTATAAACACAAGGGTCCTATAAAAAGATGGATTTATAGGACACCATTTCTAAAATATATCTTATAAAATATCTAATATGATACTTTATTTTAAAAAGCTTCTACAAACTTGTTAAGACATTCAAAAATGTCATATAAGCTTGTTACAATATTTCTAGATAGAATGTTTTATTTTTTGGTCCTATACACTTAAGTCTTATAAGACATTTTATTAGGCTATTTACACATTTTAGGCATCCTATAAAGCTAAATTTGTTGTACTGACAACAAATATTCTTAAATTTTATCCAACTTCATGAATACATCTATTCCTAGATGTAGAATAAGTTGTCCAAACACCAAACTACTTATATAATCTTCATCCTAATACTTATTTTCTTCGATCATTCTTTTCCATGAGTCAGATGGTACGTGATTGAATGTTAATTATATTTTATTCAACAAATAAAACTGAAGAAAACCACGAAATGTTATGTAAGTTGTGAGTTCATTTATAACTGGTGTTCAATCATCGTTTATATTTATAATAGGGCTTATACCCCATATAGTTTAATCCTAATCACAAAATGCATACTATTTTCGTAAACTTATGAATGTTTTTTTGGAAATGATAAAACACTCGAACACAAGATATAATACTCATTTTTCGTTATAACTGTTATGTGTTTCATTTCCGTTCTTTATGTATATATAAGTATCCGTGCATTACTCGCTTGTACAATAGCTTGAAATGTCTTGTACCTCGTACTTGAAATGAAAAGTATAATGGTAAATAAGGACCAGAGTTGTACAAGCTAACCTTGGTTTAGAACCAGATTGTAGTGAATTTGTCATATAAGAGTTAGTTTGTAAAAGGCCAAAGTTGGAGGTTTATAAAGAAATTTCTTTTTCCAATAATTATATAAAGGATTTATGATTTTAATTATTGATTTTCAGATTTAAACTTTCTCTCTCTCTCTCTCTCTCTCTCTCTCTCTCTCTCTCTTTTCTCAAAACTCTCTCATTTCTCTCTAATCTCCAACTCTAAATCCATAGGAATTTCATTCATGCAATGTTGAATCCTTGAAGTTTTGAAGAAATTGAAGCCATTTTTGTGTTAAGGATTGTCAATAGAAGGTATGGCGATGTTTTTGTTTCAAGAAATGTTATCTTTTTATGCTATTTGCAGGTGTAGTCCTCAATTAATCTAAGAATCCATAGCTAATCAAGTTATAATGTAGTTTGGTTAGCAATTGTTAGATTTTCTTATTGTTAGAATATGGCAGAAAGTGTTGTTGGTTTAGAAAATTCATAGAATATCATTGGATGCTCCATTTGAGGTGTATTTTATATGGATGGAAAGGTCTAGGTGTGTGTTATGTGTTACAACTTTGTAGTTTACACCAAGGTCAAATTGTAGCTATAAAGGGTTCAAAACAATGTATTTCCAAAGTTGGTACTGTGAAAAACGAGATTTGCATACTATTTTTTTAAAAATTCCTATAAAACTGGTCATTGATCTAAATGAATTGATTACAATGCGATTGGAATCACAACAGATTGATCTTTACTTTTTTTCTTAGACCTAGAAAGCTAAGTTGGCCTCTAGGAGTAAGAAACAGTTTCCATAGGTTGTTAGTACAAGCTGTCCAGTGCGGGGGTATAATCAAGCTGTTTGTACGTCGTGCCTAAAGGCATGTACTTTCTATATCTACTTTGAATATGATCCTAAACCTTGCCTAGCTTATTTAGGATTAGTAAGGCTTAAGGGTCTTTAACATTTATGTTTTTGTATAATAGTTAGATGATTTCGAATCTTTTGTTATTGTATTTAGGATCCTAGAATTTACAAAGGTGCCACACATCTTGAATTGTACGGTTTTCCTTTCTATCAGGCACAAATTTCTATAATTCTTTCATCTGTGGATAACCTATTGAAGTGATTATCTAATCTGTGGTTTGAGGTACACCACAATACATCTATGAAGTAGGTGTCGATATGAAATTGCTTATGATAAATCACAAATCATTATGGAGTTATCTTGGATTTCTTTTTGGGTTACTTGGTAATCTTTCTTGATATGAGACTTCATGATTGATTATTTCCTTCGCATCTTGTTCATTGTCATATCTTCTGATTTAGTATTTATTTGAAATATTTTATTTTACACGACTACGAATTTGATGAATTTGACTATTTGTTGAAGACTGAATTGTTATGAGATTGTCACACTTCGTGGTGACTCTTTTGTTTATCATTTTTAGAACACCTGGTCAATGGGGCACCATAGTCGGGATTGCTTCCATGGTGGCGATATTATCATAGTGTCCTCACTTTGATCAGGTTTCTCAATTGGACCTGACTTGGTACAGGTCAGTTTGAGGGCGCATGGATCGATCCTAGATTTAGTTTACCATATTTCAGGTTGTGAACATGTCACAGAGGGGACTAGATAGTCGCGTGCCTACACCTCTATTCCTACCCGTCCCTTGAACATTGTGTCTTTGTAATGCAAACTTTTGGATTGTGTGAATCTTGATTTTGCCTTCAAGCGTATATTTGCTTCATTGTATTATGTGTCATTGGTTATACGATTTTACTTCCGTTCTATGTTTTATTTTAAATCCAATTTAAAGTTTACTTGTCTTTATTTAATCCGTTCACTGACCACGTCTCTCAACCGTGTTTATTTTTTTTGGCACGACATGTTAGTAGCAGTTATGACGGAGATGAGATTGAGAACTGATCATGTTTCTTTTGAAGTTGCACCTTGGAGATGTTATTTTTAATTTGATCTTGTATTTTTGTATATTGTATGTTGTTGTGACATCCGGCAAAGTTTCAGCTCTCAGGTTAGCACCCGATAAGCACTTATTAGTATTATTTTAGTGAAAATCCTTCGTTAGAATCTATTTAGATTGAATTAGACAAGAGTCTGTTAAAAATTCCGGCAGTAGCGTAGAAATCCCAAAAACTACTTAGAAAGCCCGGTTTCGGCCCGTAACTGACTGGAACACCTTATATAATGCCAAACTACATAAATTAATATTTAATATATATAAAATATGGAGTTTATATTTCTACAAATAAAATTTATTTTATTTAAATATTTAAGCTAATTTAGAGTGCGTTTTAGGAGAAAACGTCTTCGCGATAAAACGGTTTTCGTATCTGATAACTTGTAGGTTTTAAAAAAATAAAATAAAAATAAAATGGGGGCCCATATAGGGGCCGGCCACCCCCATCACACACACATACATAACATTAATTTTTTTTTCATTTTCAAAATCATTTTTCATTTCTCTAGAAAGAAACCATCCATATTTCTCTCTCTCTCTCTCTCTCTCTCTCTCTCTCACTCTAAGCTTAAATCACATTCATTCTTTTCTTCAAGAACACAGCAGATTCCAGCCCCTTTTTCATCCAATAAAAATCGAAATTGTGAAGTATCAAGTGTTCATCATCATACAATTAGAGGTATAATTATATCTTTGCATTTTTGAGTCATTCGGAGCACTTTTAGTGCCTTTTCTTGATGTTTTTCCACACTTATTTACATTTCAAATAGATGATACATTCTTGATGTTCTTGAAGTGAGATTGAACACCTAAAGATATGAAAAATATCCATAAGTGGTGAAAATCTAGGAACTTCCATCAAAGAACACAAGAAATTGTGAAAAATCATCCAAAAATGGGTGTTTTTGCATCAAAAATCCGAATCTGAATTTGGGGGTCTTTGCATGCATAATTATTCCCAAATTTTGGGTGTTTWTCTCTGTCATTTATGTTATGTGGTGGTGACAATAAGCCTTTGCAAAAGAAACCACCATTTTTGTGTATTTGAATACTCAAAAGTTTGGTTTTGATAAGAAAATGTATTCTGGTTGCTGTCAGAATTTTAAGTCTGACTTTGGACGACCATAACTTGGTCTAAACAAGTCCAAAATCTTTAATTTTTCTTTTGAGAATCATATTCATTGAGTTAGATTTTTGTTCCAATTGGATTCATAAGAAAACATTGAGGTTTGACCCCTCAACTCTTATGAACAAAATTCATGTGCATCTGTCTGTGGTCAGGATTTTTAGTTAACTTGTTGCATGCATATCTCTTGGTAAAATTAGCAAAAATACTTGATTTTTCTTTTTAAACTCACGTTTAATGGGTTAGTTATCTGTAGCATTCATAATCATCCAAATATTTTGAGTTTTAAGGGTGCAAGCATCAAAAACAAAAARATTGCRYAATCTGTCCAGCAATGGCAGATTCATACATGCTTGTTTAGATGGCCATATCTCTCTCAAAAATGGTTGGATTTAAGTGATTTTTATCTCATTTGTTAGTGTTATGGGTTATATTTAAAACCCCATTGGAATTTCTAAAGATGGTGAAGATTCAAACCTCCAAATGAATGCATTATTGAATGTATGTAATCTGTTATTGGTATTGTGTACCATTATTTTGCAAAATTCATTTGGATGGCTTAAGTAACTCAAAATGTCATGAATTTTGGTCAGAATAGTCTTAAAACTTCAGTAGATAAAAATTTAATAAACTTTGTCTTTTTGGAAGATACCCAAAAATGACCTTTTTGAGGACTTAGAATTTTGGTAGAAACTGTGTTATGCCCAAAAAGTTAATTTTTTTTTTTACTTTTTAAGTCTCATATTTATATATATATGTACTTATAAAGTATTGAAACTTATATTTTTTAATAAAAACTTGCTTATGAAAACCATTATGATAGCATTATATAAGATGTGGATGTAGAGTTAGGCTTGGCGATAAGAATTAGCATTTAGGACTTGTAAGCTTGATGTTTTCTATAGGGCACTTATAACCATCGGACCAAGATTCAAGTTATCGCCGTATTTCGCATTCACTACTTCAAGGTGAGTATTCACGGCCCCTCTTTCTATCGTTTTTGCGTATTTAGGGTGGAAAGCATAATTAAAGAAATGTTTGATAGATTTATATTGATATATGAATCTTGTTGTGAGCAATTAAATGTATACACTATTGATGGTATGTTGAGTTTGAAAGTCCCCGTTGTTTACACTACTATTAACTCATTTTGAGCCTATGATTCTTGTGGGTAGCGCTATTTGGTTGTCRTACCCACCCTTTTGACTGACATGTAGGGGTGCACTTGGTCATTAAAGTATGCTCTACAGATGTGACTCGAAGTAGCCACCGCTGAGGTAGTTCGTAAGAATGCTCTATCCATGTGGTTCGCTACCACCTCTGAGGTAATTCGTGGGGCGTTGAAAGTTGTTTAGGTTTAGTAGTGGCTCAACAATTTATATCATGTGTATGACGTTGCTTTTAAGATATTGCTCATAAAHTTATRACTGGGATTTGCTGCATTTGAAATCATTTTGTGCATATAAAACCTGTGAACTCACCAACTCTTTGTAGTTGACACTCGACTTTAATATGCTTTTCAGRAAATAAGAAGGTAGTGGAAAAGTAGATAATCTTACGTTCTTGCTTGCATCCACATTGGGCAACATAAGCTGGATTTTTGTTTAAGGAACTCCTTTTGTAACAAACTTATTTTGTTAAAAACTTTGTTTCTGTTGAAATGTAATCGGTGAATGTAATTTTAAACTTTGGATTTTTTTTTGTGTTATGGCTATGAATGTATGGTTGGTGTTAAATATATCCTAGTGCGATGAACTCCTAACTGTCGCGCCTCGTGTTTCCGCTTTAGCGGGGTGTGACAGACTTGGTATCAGAGCCTTAGGTTATAGAGAACATCGGTTTTTCCATAGAGACCATGCACTACAACCAATATTTTTTATGGAAATTAATTTTCTAACTAAATTTTCAAAATTAGGAAAATTCACTATTAGTACAATTAAGATAGGTGCCATTTTGGTATAACATAGTTAGGCAAAGCCTGATCACCTGTGTCTAACCATGGTATAATTAAGAAGGGACTTAAAACTAATTGTGCTAATACTAGTTAGAAACGAGAACTTCTTATTTCAGTATGAAAAGCATAAATTTTTGTGTGAGTTTGCATTAGCATGTATGAATTTTGGTATTTATTATAGCATCTATAGTAATTAAATCTATTTGTTGCAGCGTTATGTCTCCATTCCGAGGGTATTCCGCCAACGGGTATGGCGATGACTCGGGTTTGGATAGGGGAGACCATTCCGTCTCCAAGGATACGGATTCGTCCGAGCACAGCTATCACAGTGACGACACCGCAGAGTCACCTGTACGATCTGTTACCCCCATCCCCGAGCCACCTCCACAGTTAGTGTACAGGACGAGGGTTCGGGTCACCGCTCAGAAGAGCGTACCGATCCCAATTCGGAGGACCTTTAGCATCCCATATAGGGATGAGGCTGGGCCCTCCCGAACTAGGGACCAGAGTGTGACACCACCGCCACCGTCACCAGAGGACCGAGCTTCGGTCGCTCGACCGACCGGCATGACTCCAACCGAGAGCTATATGTTCTCGGGTATGACGCACAACGTTCTAACTCATCGGATGAAGCTCGAGTCGCACGACCATCTCATCGAAGGTCTCACGAATATGATGGCCACTCACYATGAGACTATGAACAAGACCATAAAACTTCTTGTTCACACCATGGCATCCGTTCGGCGATTGTATTCATATGTGTTTTTGTTAATGATGATGATGATGGTCATTCTTGGATGGATGATTCTATGGGTTAAGCATTAAGAGGGGTTCCCTTGGATAGAATTTTGGTTAGCAACTTTGAACTAATATTTTGGGGCATGTTGCCCGTTAACTTGGACAATGTAGTCCTTTTCTTTTTGGTTTGAATGTTTATGATAAACACTGATGATTTGGAAATCATGAATTGAATGTTTAATTTATGTTTGTTTACCTTGATATTATATGTTRAAAGCATAAGTGGTGATACGATTGTTTAAATTCCTCAAAGATTATGTTAAGACSTTAACATAAATGCATAATGTATGTCGTGCGTAGAGTAGCTATTTGAGTCGTAACACTTAAATAGTAATAGCTTATGACTAAACCTCAAATGGTTTGTGTTTTAGAAATATGCCTCCGAGAAGGGAAGATCCCGAACTCGCAAGACTTGTGTCTAAGCAGGTACTAGCAGCACTCCCAAACATAGTAAGCCAAGTAGCGGCGGGTCTGAATGCTAACCGAGAGAACAACCCGGGAACAGGCACGAATAGAGATAGGGAATGCACATATAAGTCGTTTCGAACCTATAACCCTAAGGAATTTTATGGAACTGAAGGAGCGGTTGGACTGTTAACCAGGGTAGAAGGAATGGAATCTGTCCTTCATATCAGTAAATGTACTGAAAGAAACAAGGTGGAATTCGCTGCTTGTCTTCTGCAAGGACGAGCTCTGACTTGGTGGAACACACAGGTACAAACTCGAGGCCGAGATGCAGCCAATAGACTATCATGGGAGGAGTTTAAGAAAATTCTCAAGGAGGAGTACTGTCCAATGAGTGAGATCCAGAAACTAGAAGCAAAATTGTGGAACCATCAGATGAAGGGAAATGACGTGGACTCATACACTGCACGTTTCCATGAGTTAGCCAAATTGGTGCCACATTTGGTGACGCCCGAGGAGAACCGAGTTGATCGATACGTTTGGGGCTTGTCTCCTGTAATCCGAGGGAATGTGACTTCGGCTGACCCGAAAACCCTACAAGAAGCAGTGAATTTAGCGACAAGGCTCACCAATAATGCAAACCATTCAGGAGCATTCACAAGTGACAAGGCAAGAGGAAAGAGGATAATGGAGGAACCTGCTAGAAGACAGTTTGGAAGAAGGATGGGTAAGGAGCAGAAAGTATCAGGAAACTATGGAATTCAGGCACCGGCGACCGAGAAAGGGAAAGGATCATACACAAAGTGTGACAAGTGCAACAAACAACACCTGGGGAGATGTATCACATGTCTTAAGTGCAACGGGACAGGACATGTTGCAAAGGATTGCAGAGTCGGAGAAGGACGGGTTTGCTTTGAGTGTGGAAGCCCAAATCACTTCCGAAACACTTGTCTTAGAAGAAATCAAAGGCCCTACACAAATCAAGCACGACCAACCAATCAAGGGAACCAAGGGGGTCAGGCACGAGGTCGAGTGTTCGAGATTGGGGAAGAAGAAGCAAGGCGAAATCCTGATGTGGTCACATGTACGTTTCTCCTAAACAATCATCTTGCATCCGTACTTTTTGATTCTGGAGCAGATAGGAGTTATGTATCGCTAGATTTTAGGCCAAAGATAAACATAAGACCCCAAAAGTTGAACGAAGTATATATAATAGAATATGCTAGCGGACAGAAAGTTAAGGTCAGAGATGTGATCAAGAACTGCACTCTAAACTTGGTAGAAACGAATTTTAGTATTGACCTAATCCCAATCAAAATAGGAAGTTTTGATTTAGTCGTGGGTATGGATTGGTTGTCTGAAAAGCGAGCCGAAATTTGTTGTGCTAAAAAGAAGATTCGTGTACCACTATCAGAAGGAAGAATACTCGAAGTACACGGAGAGAAACCAAGGAGGGATCTTAAAATAGTGACATGTATGAAAATGCGAAATTACATGAGGAAAAATTGCGTTGCATTATTGGCACATGTTGTGGATAGGGAGATCAAAGAGAAGCGTATTCAGGATCTCCCGATAGTG
>NW_020200601.1:171799-175258 GCF_001531365.2 Cynara cardunculus var. scolymus
TTCCGTATTTTAGGAACCGGAACCGGAACCACTCATATCGGTTCCGGTTCTGGAACCAGCGGTTCCAAGGCGGTTCCGGTTCCGCAAACGGGTACCCGATTCCGCTGCTCACCCCTAACGACTACGATTGTGAAATAAAGTACCACCCAGGAAAGGCTAACGTTGTAGCAGATGCTTTGAGCAGGAAAGAAAGGGTGAATCCGTCGAGAGCACGAGCTATGGAAATGTTGGTACAGACAAGCTTAAAGGCTCAAATTCTCGAAGCCCAAGAAGAAGCTCTGAAGGCAGAAAATCTGAAGGACGAGACCCTGCATCAAGTAGAGAAAAAGTTTAAAGCACGATCAGATGGGATACGCTACTTGAAAGATAGTGTATGGATTCCAAAGGTCGACCACCTGAGATCGACAATCATGGACGAAGCACACCAATCGAGGTACTCAATCCACCCAGGAACGGATAAAATGTACAAAGGATTAAAGGAGCACTACTGGTGGCCAGGAATGAAGAAAGATGTGGCCCTATACGTGAGTAAATGTTTGATTTGTGCGAGAGTCAAGGTGGAACACCAAAAACCATCCGGTCTCCTACAGCAACCAGAAATCCCAGAATGGAAGTGGGAGCAGATCGCGACGGACTTCGTGACCAAATTACCGAGAACCAAAAAGGGGCATGACTCGATTTGGGTAATTGTGGATCGACTCACGAAATCCGCACATTTTCTACCTATTTGAGAAGATTTTAGCTTAGAAAGACTCGCACAACTGTATGTCAACGAGAACGTTATGCATCATGGAGTACCTGTTTCAATCATTTCAGACAGAGATAGCCGTTTTACCTCGCGATTCTGGAAATCACTACAAAAGGCGATGGGCACAAGGATAGATTTAAGTACTTCTTATCTTCCTCAAACAGATGGGCAAACAGAAAGGACTATTTAGACATTAGAGGATATGCTGCGTGCTTATGTGATAGAATTCGGAGGTAGCTAGGATGATCACCTACCGCTGGTTGAATTTTCCTACAACAACAGCTATCATACGAGTATAGAGTGCGCACCGTACGAAGCCCTTTACGGACGCAAGTGCAGATCACCACTCAACTRGWYGGAAGTTGGTGATAGTCAATTAACTAGGCCGGACATTGTTCAGGAGACAACAGACAAGATCAAGACGATCCAAGAAAGGTTAAAAGCGGCCAGAGATCGCCAGAAAATCTATGCGGATAACCGTAGGAAGCCACTGGAATTCCAAGTTGGAGATCATGTGTTATTAAAGGTATCACCATGGAAAGGGCTATTACGTTTTGGGAAGAAAGGAAAATTAAGTCCAAGATATATTGGTCCGTTCAAGATACTGGAAAGGGTGGGACCAGTCGTTTACAAACTCAATCTACCGCAAGAGCTCAATGCCATTCATGACACCTTCCATGTATCGAATCTCAAGAAATGTTGTCAGAAGAATCGTTAGTCCTGCCTTTGGAAGAGATCCAAGTCAACAAACAGTTATGCCTTATAGAAGAACCAGTTGAAATTCTTGACCGTGAGATCAAGCGATTGAGGCGTAGCAAGATACCAATCGTGAAAGTTCGTTGGAACTCAAGGCATGGGCCGGAGTATACCTGGGAGCGAGATGATTTATGAAGAACAAATATCCCCAACTATTCACGACATAACTGTCCGGAAGTAGCAATCATTAAATTTCGGGACGAAATTTCCTTAACAGGGGGAAACTTTGACATCCGACAAAGTTTCAGCTCTCAGGTTAGCACCCGATAAGCACTTATTATTATTATTTTAATGAAAATCCTTCGTTAGAATCTATTTAGATTGAATTAGGCAAGAGTCTGTTAAAAATTCCGACAGTAGCGTAGAAATCCCAAAAACTACTTAGAAAGTCCGGTTTCGGCCCGTAACTGACTGAAACACCTTATATAATGCCAAACTACATAAATTAATATTTAATATATATAAAATATGGAGTTTATATTTCTACAAATAAAATTTATTTTATTTAAATATTTAAACCAATTTAGAGTGCGTTTTAGGAGAAAACGTCTTACGCGATAAAACGGTTTTCGTCTTGTGGGTTTTTTTTTTAAAAAATAAAAAAATAAAATGGGGGCCCATATAGGGGCCGGCCACCCCCATCACACACACATACATAACATTAATTTTTTTTCATTTTCAAAATCATTATTCATTTCTCTAGAAAGAAACCATCCATATTTCTCTCTCTCTCWCTCTAAGCTTAAATCACATTCATTCTTTTCTTCAAGAACACAGCAGATTCCAGCCTCTTTTTCATCCAATAAAAATCGAAATTGTGAAGTTTCAAGTGTTCATCATCATACAATTAGAGGTATAATGTTATCTTTGCATTTTTGAGTCATTTGGAGCACTTTTAGTACATTTTCTTGATGTTTTTCCACACTTATTTACATTTCAAGTAGAATGATACATTCTTGATGTTCTTGAAGTGAGATTGAACACCTAAAGATATGAAAAATATCCATAAGTGGTGAAAATCTAGGAACTTCCATCAAAGAACACAAGAAATTGTGAAAAATCATCCAAAAATGGGTGTTTTTGCATCAAAAATCCGAATCTGAATTTGGGGGTCTTTGCATGCATAATTATTCCCAAATTTTGGGTGTTTTCCTCTGTCATTTATGTTATGTGGTGGTGACAATAAGCCTTTGCAAAAGAAACCACCATTTTTGTGTATTTGAATACTCAAAAGTTTGGTTTTGATAAGAAAATGTATTCTGGTTGCTGTCAGAATTTTAAGTCTGACTTTGGACGACCATAACTTGGTCTAAACAAGTCCAAAATCTTTAATTTTTCTTTTGAGAATCATATTCATTGAGTTAGATTTTTGTTCCAATTGGATTCATAAGAAAACATTGAGGTTTGACCCCTCAACTCTTATGAACAAAATTCATGTGCATCTGTCTGTGGTCAGGATTTTTAGTTAACTTGTTGCATGCATATCTCTTGGTAAAATTAGCAAAAATACTTGATTTTTCTTTTTAAACTCACGTTTAATGGGTTAGTTATCTGTARCATTCATAATCATCCAAATATTTTGAGTTTTAAGGGTGCAAGCATCAAAAACAAAAAAATTGCGCAATCTGTCCAGCAATGGCAGATTCATACATGCTTGTTTAGATGGCCATATCTCTCTMAAAAATGGTTGGATTTAAGTGATTTTTATCTCATTTGTTAGTGTTATGGGTTAGATTTAAAACCCCATTGGAATTTATAAAGATGGTGAAGATTCAAACCTCCAAATGAATGCATTATTGAATGTATGTAATCTGTTATTGGTATTGTGTACCATTATTTTGCAAAATTCATTTGGATGGCTTAAGTAACTCAAAATGTCATGAATTTTGGTCAGAATAGTCTTAAAACTTCAGTAGATAAAAATTTAATAAACTTTGTCTTTTTGGAAGATACCC
>NW_020200601.1:175653-204094 GCF_001531365.2 Cynara cardunculus var. scolymus
TTGTTTACACTACTATTAACTCATTTTGAGCCTATGATTCTTGTGGGTAGCGCTATTTGGTTGTCATACCCACCCTTTTGACTGACATGTAGGGGTGCACTTGGTCATTAAAGTATGCTCTACAGATGTGACTCGAAGTAGCCACTGCTGAGGTAGTTCGTAAGAATGCTCTATCCATGTGGTTCGCTACCACCTCTGAGGTAATTCGTGGGGCGTTGAAAGTTGTTTAGGTTTAGTAGTGGCTCAACAATTTATATCATGTGTATGACGTTGCTTTTAAGATATTGCTCATAAACTTATAACTGGGATTTGCTGCATTTGAAATCATTTTGTGCATATAAAACCTGTGAACTCACCAACTCTTTGTAGTTGACACTCGACTTTAATATGCTTTTCAGGAAATAAGAAGGTAGTGGAAAAGTAGATGATCTTACGTTCTTGCTTGCATCCACATTGGACAACATAAGCTGGATTTTTGTTTAAGGAACTCCTTTTGTAACGAACTTATTTTGTTAAAAACTTAGTTTATGTTGAAATGTAATCGGTGAATGTAATTTTAAACTTTGGATTTTTTTTTTTGTGTTATGGCTATGAATGTATGGTTGGTGTTAAATATATCCTAGTGCGATGAACTCCTAACTGTCGCGCCTCGTGTTTCCACTTTAGCGGGGTGTGACAGTTGTATACTTTTGTTAACTCTCCAAAGCTCTGTAATTTAAATATATATATATATATATATATATTTATATATATATATATATATATATATATATATATATAAAAGGTTTAGTCTTGATCTAGAATTTATGACCAGGGATGTTACACAAGACCTCACATATGAAAAGTGTTTTTCTCAACCATTTGATTTGATAATAATACAAATACATCTGATCCAACATTTAAAAGAATTTTTGGTTGTAGCCTTCTAGTAGTTATGTCAGAAGTATAGCAATTAATATTCAGATCTAATATAAAGTATTGTTATTCGAGCTCGGTTCTTACAAACTGGATTTCATGTTCGATTTGATTTAGGAACTCAGATTTCAATATTTAAGATTAATATTCGGATTCGTAACTTAGGAAGTGTTTTGGCATCAAATATCTGATTTGATGTTTCTTCATCCGAATAGAACTTTTCACATTTTCATCCAATCTTGATTTCCAAAAACCAAAATACTCTAAGTCTTCTGTATCATGCAAATTTTTATAAAAAGTCTTGTTGGAATCCAATATGTAGCTTATGTTTCAGAAAGATAGATATAATCTTTTTCTTATGTAGAAGTCTTACCCTCAATCAAACCAAAGAATAGTTGAAGTGAGGCCAAGATCATCACCAAAATGGATTGGATTGTCATCTAGACAAAAGAAGATCAATACAAGATAAAGTCAAAATTAGTCTGACAGATACTATTTTTGGGAAGCTGAATTTTGAGTGCAAACTTATCCAACAAGTTTGGCTCACTAACTCTCATCCTGGTATGAATATATGCTAGGCATGCTAGACAAAGTAATTTCTAAAGTACAATTTTATTAGTACCATAATTCCTTTACTATTCCTTCTACATACAGAAAGTTGGTTTGAGTTAACAAATGTCTACATCAAGTTCAAGAGCTGAAATGAAGAGTACAAACATGCATTGATCAACAAATCAGAAAAAATGCACACATCAAAGTTGGAAAATAACATTAAATATATTGATGGATATAAAAAGTCATCCTTGTCATTTCTTGTAACTCACCCATTTTGAAAGGAACTATTAGTTGTTAAAATTTTTTGTCACTAGTCAGATTGTTTAGGATCAGGTCTTACCTTCCTAACTTCCACAACAAATGATGTTATTCTTGTTTTCAATAAACATACAAAATTAAAAGTGATAACTTTGTTGTGTTTGTATTCAACCCCACTTTCTACAAAAACCTCTTGTATTAGTCATTACTATTCCAGAATCAACAAGTGGTATCATAGTGGTTTATGTTTAAATCTATAAACAAGATCCATGATGACTTCCACAAACAATGACGATGGCATCCTATCCAAACGACCCTGTTTTCAAAAGAATAATTGCTCTCTTTAATAGGAAGTAGCCGACAATGTTTATCATTCTATCATTAATCTTTCTAATGCAAAATAAATGTGAATCACTCTCACTATTCTACATGAAGGGACGTCTGAAGTAAAGCTGAGGAAAATGATCAGTCTCATCAGATAGTATAGACTATTTGTGTGCAACAAAAATGAATTTCTCACTGATGTATAGAACGTTAACTCTCTTCTAAGTGATCTCAAAGTGTTTGATAAGGTTTTTGATAAGCTAAGGTACTATGCAAATTTATGGACTGCTTACCAGATTCATGGGAGAATATGATTGTGTGTTTAAAAATGTCTAAGGATCTTCATAATATGCCACTTACTGCTTTATATGGAACCTTGTATAATTTGAGCAAACAAAGGTACTTAGAAAAAATGTCTTTCAAGAAACCAAAAGTACAAACATTGCTTTTGGTTCTTTTGATTCCAAAAGATTATGAAGTGTGTCACATCCCATATATGGCACATATTTTGAAAATTCCGAGGAGCATAACGACAGTACCACTATTGTTCCCAACAGTGAATTTGATAGTGAGATCGATGGACTATTCATTCAAAACATCAGTGACTCTCTTTCCTTAGTAGCATAAAATTTCAATAAAGTTGACATAAAAAGTAGTTCTCAAAGAAGGTCAAAAGGAAGATTCTCAAAAAGGCCTTCATTCATTAATAAAAAGATGACTCCTTATGACAAGTCTAGAGATGAATGCTACAAGTGTGGAAAAAATCTCATTTTCTAAAAAGTCAAACTCCTCTTTCTCCTTAAAAACATCTCAAACCTCTCAATTATCCTATAAAGAACCAAAGGACGTTAGACAAAATGAAAGATACAAATAAAGGAATTTCCAGAGAAAGGATAGGGGTATGGTAGCTGAAGAACACGACTGGGTTAAATCATCCTCCTCATCTAACAATAAACAAGAAGCAAAAGCAAATTTGTGCTTTACGACTCATCTCACTGAATTGAGAAATTCTAACAAGATAAATATTTTTGAATCTTCATCTAAGGCTATGGAATCACATATTCTCATAAATAATCAAGTACATCCATCTCCTTCCTCTTATGATCACATGCATGTAAAATTGTGCAATGCTCTAGAATCTAGAATAAAAGCTATGAACAAAGTAGAGGAATTAATTGTCATGTTGTCTGAATGTTTTGAACAACTCAAAAAGTGTAACAAAATTCAAAATGATTTGGAAGACTAGAAAATCATCTACAAATATCTCAGTGATGAAAAACATCATTTGGCAAAAGAGCTTGCAAAAGAAAAGGCAACTGTGAAAAACTGGAATCAAGCTTCTATTGACCACAGAAAGGTCCTAGATTATCAAACTTCAATATGTATTCATGGATTAGTTTTGTCTTCCTCTTTAAAAAATTCAGACAAACTGAAAAATGATTTCACCTACTCAAGAAGATCTTTTTTTTCTAAAAACACGGTTCAAACGATTTTCCTAAAAACTTTAAAAAAGGAGACAAACCTTTAGATGGTTTCATTCACGTCTCTTATTAGAAATGAGCTGACTACATGTTAGAATATAATGAATATGAATATGTTGGATCCACAAAATCATCCCACTCAAACACCTTTATTCAAAAGATAATGAATGTGAATCTGTTGTATCATTTGAATCTTTACACTTCATAAATCATCTTGTTGGAATCCTATATGTAGCTTATGTCTAGGAAAGATAGATGAGATCTTTTTCTTATGTAAAAATCTTATAATTATCTGTGTTGATGTAAGAACAAAAAGCATTCAATGAAATCGAAGATTAGTTAAAGTGTTGCCAAGATCATCACCAAAGCGGATTGCATTGTCATCTAGCAAAAAGAAAATCAATACAAGATGAAGTCAAATGTATATGACAAATACTACTTCTGGCAAGTCCAATTTGGAGTGCAAACTTATCCAACAAATTTGGCTCACTAACTCTACCAACTCTCATCCTGGTATAGGAACATGTTTGACATATCAGACAAAGTAAATTCTAAAGTACAATTTTATTAGTACTATACTTCCTTTACCGTTCCCTTTGCAAACAGAATGAGTTGAGTTAACAAATGTCTACATCAACTTCCAAGGCTTCCAACCCATCAAACCGCTAAACTGCCAATTAAAAGGGCTGAAATGGGGTTAGTCTAGCTCAACCCGACCCAACCCCCAACCTGCCACTAATAAATATAACTTCAATAAAATTATATTTATATTTATATATATAATATACGTGTTTATAAAGGGTGATTCCCAAGACTGGGAAACTAGTATGATACAAGATGACTAAGAAGATGATTAAAACTAAGAAACAAGCATAAGAGGAAGCATGAAGAACATGAACTTAAACTTAAGAACAAGAGATGATATAAGGAAGAGACTTGTATTTCTTTTCCAAGGATGATTTACAAATGAAGGGAAGCCTTCCTTTTATAGGGAAGAAAAAGGTACCCCTATGCAAGCATGACATAAGCATGACAAAAGCTAGTAATAATACAAACTAGAAAACAAACTAAATGAGGTTAGCGCTTACATCACAACAAAGTGACTTCAAGCTTACATCATTATTACAATACAATCTTGCCTTTTAATCGAGACAATTATTTTTATTGTACTATGATAATTATTTCCAACGAGAGTCAGGATGAGATATACCGTCTTCATAAGGATTATGCAGGTTTTCTTCGGAGTCATAACGCTCATCGTCTTCATCAAAGTCTTCATCATCGGAAGTGTCTATTTTCTTCATGAGATAAGTCCGGAACCAATGTTCAAGTGCTTCATCCCATGATGGAGAAACTGGATGTTCGGAAAACCAGAGTCTTTCATTGTTCAAACTTGCTCTGGGATTGAATCTGGATCAACTAGGTTAGCACTGGCTAGAATCCGCCTTGTTTCCATATACTTTCTTGGTTGGGATAACTCGAAGTACTTACTACCTGGATTGTTGTCATTCCATTCATGAATGAATGATAATGGAGAGTGGTAGACCAACGATTGTTGTTGTCGAAGGGCTGTATGTGGTAAAAAGGAGCAGGGCCTCCTAAACATGATTACAACATAGGCTTATAACAGATAGCTAATCGTTGAATCCATTGATGCGTTGGGAGGAATCACTGGAGAAAGGTGAATACGTTTTTTGCCCCTGGGGGCGGACCCTCAAACTGACATTGAAAAATATAGCTGAGTAGTTTGGCTGAGTTGAACGATATTGCGATGGTATGAGACTCAAATAAATACCAGAAGAAACAAAGGGCTTCTTTTGGGAACCTATGTAAGTTATGGATATGGAAGACAATTAAGTACGAGTAATCTGGATGGAACTGGAGGTTTCTCATGAACAAGCCATGCTTCTTCAGTGTGATAGTGAAGAACATTTTGTAATTCAACTAGGACCTTTCTCTTAAGGTGAGGTCATCGATTGTTTATGTTATTTCATCTGGTAGGACTTGTGGTGAAGCTGTGATACCTTCAGCTGGATCGACCTGATGTGGAGGTTGAGAAGTGTTTGGAATAGACGAGTTAGAAGAGCTTGTTTTCTCTATAGGAAATACCATTGGAAGGACCTTGGCTTTGAGGATTGTCTAGATGTCTTTTGGAACATCATATTTATAGCCCTTTGGTCTGGACAGAAAATCTGCTAGAATATTTTCTGACCCCTTGATGTGTTTCACAGTGAATACCCATTGAGAGAACCAATTTCCCACCTCAAAAGTTGAGCTTCTGGAGTATTTTTCTTTTGAAATGGAGCATACATGGGAAGAAAGACATATCCATTTCAATCAGAAAATCATGACCAATTAGATGAAATTAGAATCTTTCTATTCCCCTTTTGACAACTAAGATCTCTTTGAAGGTAGAGTGGTAGTGTTGTTCTGATTCTTTGAACGTGCTGCTTTTGTATCCACAAATTGTTCTGACACCAGTTTTGTCTTGAACTATTAGGACTGCTCCCCAGTACTCATCACTTGCGTCTGACTGGAGGACCCTTTTGTTAGAAACAGTAGAAATCTTTAAAGGAGGCATCACATCAGCTAGTTGCTTTTATTCTTTCTATAGCTAAAGTCTGTTCCTTACACCAAGGGGGCGGACTTTTCTTCAGCATGGGGAATAAATGCATAGTATGGCTCGATAATTTAGGCAAAAACTGCAATATAATTAACCAACCCAAGAAATTGTTGAATGTCTTTTTGTGACGTCAATATTCCTGGGAATTTATGCAGTTCTTGAACAATGTGAGGCTGTGGTTGGTATTGTCCATCAGATATTTTCATACAAAAAAAAACCAATAGAATTTACTCCAATTTCCATCTTTTTTCGGACATGATCCCATGTTCCTTGACAATGGAATGAAACCTTGTAAGTAAATCTATGTGAGATTTTTCGTCTGGTGAGAAAAGAAGGATGTCATCGATGAATACCAGAGTGTTGTTGAGTATTGGTTCAAAAATTCTTATCATTGGCTTTTGGAAGACAGATGGAGCATTTTTTAAACCGAACGACATTACTTTCCACTGGTAGTGATGGTCTGGGATGCAGAAGGCAGTTTTTGGTCTGTTATCAGGACTTAATCCTAATTGCCAAAAACCAGCTTTGAGATCAAAATTTGTTAAGACCTTTGCATCTACGAGAGATTGAAACAATGACTTCTTCTATGGTAGAGGAAACTTGTCTTCAGCCAAAAACTGATTGAGGGGTTGATAATTTATGACTAGCCTAAGTTTTCCACGCACTTGTTCACTCCTCTTGTTGACATAGAATGTTTCACATGCCTATGGCGATGTAGTTGACTCTATAAGATCCTGGCTTATCAGTTCTGAACACTCTTGGATTGCAAGCTGGTAGTGATCTGGATTCATACCCAGATGGCTTGCTTTTGTGGGGTTAACATCTTCGTTTTGTTTGAATGGGAGTGTAACAAAATACGAAGGATTTAACCATAGTGGAGATCCACTTTTCTCTAAGAATTCTATGTGATTTGAGGCACAAGAAGATTGAATAATCTACTCTTTGAGACTATCCATAGTGATGTCTGATGCCATATAGAGTCATGGAATAGAACTCCATTAACTTAGGAAACTCTTGTAACGTAAACCCTGTTGTGCATACCTCAATCCTGGTAGTGTATGGAGTATGTTGAAACCGATCAGAAAGTCCTTGCCATGCGAACTAGATCCTAATAATCTGTGTTTAACCATACATTTAGGAAACAGCCGGATGTAAACCGAGATACTGATTTTGTCAATGACAAAAGTATCATCATTGGCTGCAAAAAAGTGTTGGTGATGTGGCCTCCAGTAGCTGCTGGGTAAGATATTGGGATTCAATATTGAAACAGAAGACCCAATATCAAAAAAGGTGACAACCGAGATAGGCTTGGCATACGTTGTAGTGAGAAGGTGGACTTTGGCTAAAGGAACTGGTTGTGTTTTTTGCACGGGTAATACATGTGGGTCAAAGTTTCGAACGTGTGGGACAAAGTTTCGAAAAACCCGAGAGAGGTTTTACCATGAAAACTTCGATGTATGGATGGTACCCAGTTTCAGATTCTTCATCTGAAGAGTCTAAATAGGCAATTGAACATAATGATTGGTCATTAAGTTCATCATCAAAAGAATAGAGAGATTCTAGATCAAAGATGTCGACCGGCTCAATTTGGTTGAGTGTCTGAATCAACGCTTGGGATTTTCTCTTGTCTTTACAATCTCTTGCAAAGTGCCCTTTCTTGTTGCATATGTGGCACCTATCAGTGTTTCGACCCCATTGTGGTTTCCGTTTCAAGAATTTCCATCTTTTGTTCCGACCGTTTTGTGAGACAAAAGGCTTTCTTCTTTCACCCAAAGAGGACCTCTTCTTTTTGTGGGAACAATCACAGGAAGAACTTTCTTTGCATTTTATTCGTAAATACTTGTCATCACAAGCTGATTGAAAGGTTTTGCTAGTCTTCTCGAGATCATAAAAGAAGTTTCTCTGATTACAGAGCTTAGCGAGTGCATTCATTACCATCTGGTAAAGTTCTCTTATTGAGGCTTGAGCAACTATGATTCCCTTCTACTCTAAGAATCTAAATGATTCATTTGCTAGAGTTTCTGGGAAGGAGTTTAAGAATACTTGCTTGAGATTCACATCACCTGGTCCATTTTGACAATAATTTTTTTTGGACATGCAATCATAATGTCTCTCAAGATCCTTTTCCTGATATGAATAACACTTCATTTTCAAAAACTCTTCTCTTGCATAGGTAGTGTGCTCGATTGGATTGCCTATAAACTTATTATAGATTTTATGTATGAGTTCTTCGGGAGACTAAGATTGCTGGATTTGTAGTTGACGATACTCTCCAAGACTCAAGTACCAATCTTTGAGGCGACCTTGGCACCTGGTTATGAATCTTTTAACTACTATGTCAATATCATAGTATTGGAGTTCTACACTACACCATGTTTGCATTTCAGTGCTCCTGTCCCTCCATCTTGATGGGGGGATGTCATCAAAGGTGAACTGCTGTTTAGTATCACCTTTTGGAACTTTAGCCTATCTTTGGGGTGTTGTTTCTGAGCCAGTGTCACTGGGTCCTTCCTCTACTTCTGAATCAACACGATACCCGATTTCTGGCTCTGTCATGAACAGGTGTTCGAATGCTTCTGTTGGGTCAAAATCACCTTCTTCATTTGTGGAGGAAGAGATGATTGGTGAAACAACAACAGTGGATGCCGGAAGGGTATTCGTTTGGGTCAAAGACCGTATGAAAGAAGAAATAGGGTTTATTTCCTCTATTGGTAAAACTCCGGATGGTCTTGAGGAGGCAACCATAGACGTGTCTTCTGGGAGTACCTTCGTTCCACTGGAGGAGGCTATCTCGGTTCTTTCTAGGGCTTGTTGAGATTTGGCAGGAAACAAAGTAGGTTTGTTTGTCCTTTTTTCCTTTTATGAGGACCATAACATTACTGATGGAGATGTCTGGATGAATGGTGATGAGGGAAGTGGCTGTGGATCAAATGCAGTTCCAATATAGGGAGTGGAAGGTAACCTCCATGGATTTTCAACTAGGGTTGATAATCGTTTTTGTTTGTGTTGTCTCTCAAGATCCGTAAGTTGAGGTTTTAGGAACTTCATTTATGATTCTTTTTGGGTGAGAGAGTTGGAGGTTGGTGAAGGACTATTCTGAACTATTTGGATAAGCTCATTGTGGAGTCCTTGTATCTTGAACCTGATCTCCGTGATCATATCTTCGAGAGTCTGCACTTTTGTCGTAAGAACCTTTTGTGTCTTTGTCAGCTTTGTCTGTTGTGCCAAAATGGTTTTGAGAACTTTGTTTTGGGAAACAACGTTTTCACTCTACCAGTTTAGAGTGGCTTCAGCATGACTAACAGTGTTGGGGTTTCCAGAGGAACTTCTGGTTGTGGGAGTTTTGATCTTCCAATCCTGCCTCGTTCTTTGGTGGGGATGTTCGAAAGGACTAAGTGGTGGAAATTCTTCCCGGTACTCAGATGGGGTTGTTGGGGTTATAACACAACATTCACCTTGGGACTAGTTGGGGGGGGGGGGTTTATGAGAATGTGAGGTATGACAGGGCTTGAGGGTTGGGTTTGGTATAGAGGGTGAGTTTCCATACAAAACATAGTAATCGAACTTGCCTGATGGTTCACCTAGAAGTCCAACAGCAGGATCTCCTGTCTCATATCTCTTCTTTAGCTTTCGTTGAGAACCCTTTTGGGGAATATCTTCATCATAATCAACTTTGTATGCTTCGTCCAAGCAATCTTGGCAGTTGCATACGTCATACCAACAATGTTGGTTCATTACAGCGATGTTGATGATTCTAATGGTTGGATCATGCCGATGGTTGGAAATATGTCCGTCTTTGTTTCTCTGTTCGAGAATTTGATTTCAACCATTCCATTTTCATGTTGAATGAAATTTGGAGCCGTGTTTGTCTGGACAGGGGCTTGATGGACCTGCTCGTAATTGGTTACCCATTTTTCTAGTAGAAGTTTGAGCAACTCTTCTCTGGATAACTGTCTTGGAACATACGTGCATGTTGTAGTGGCACTTGAATAGACATCAACAAGCAAGGCACCTCCTGCGTGTTCCTGTTCTGGAACCATAATGTCCAAAGAGTGGTTTTGGGACCCTATATGCCATTTAATAGTGAAAGGTTGCTTGGAAGGTGTTAACTTGGGCAGTTCCACCTATCTGTATCTGGGCTTTGAGGGTTGTATGTAGTGAGGGATCATTTAGAGGCATATTGAAGTTTGGATAGAAAGTGACAAAGACTGTTTCTGCGTTCAAGGTTGTTTGTATAGTACCTACGTAAACATGTTGGTATTCTACAAATCTAGTGTCAACCAAGGCAATACGGGAGAACGCTGGAAGACCTTTCCTACCATGAAAGGTAAGGGCTAGTCTAATAGCGCCAAAATGGATATGTGTATCCTTGAGCTAGGCAATGCCTGGGAAGGTCTGTTGGGAGGGATAATGTCACTAGATGCTCGGCAGAGGTGGCCGAGAGTTGGTGTGAGTCGAACTTGGATGCCTGAACAAATTCTTTTACCTGGTGGTTTGAGCTGGATCCTATTAATTTTTTTACTTTTTTTGAAAAAGAGGAAGTTGGCTTAGAAAAAAACACTATAAGGGTTAACTATGGGCATACTTGATAAGGGTATTTTAGAATCATCTGGGACATAGAGAATTTCGTATAACTGATCTATTTTGGAGGCGGAAGATTGACGGAAACTTGAGGAGTTTGAAGATGAACGAGAGTAAGAAAGATCTGGGTTCATGATTGGGTATGATATTCTTTCTTAGAACAAAGATCTATTCTCAATTCTTGTTTAAAAATATAGATGCGACTTCTCTTGCGTCGACTTACAAATTTTTTGTCAAGAAGATGAGAATACAAAAAGAAGTCTAAGGCCTAATATCGAATCACTCGATTTTATTTTCTAGATTGGTTTTCTGATATGAGAAATCCGTATAAAACGACAGTCATGGAGTATACTAATCCAAATTTTGAAAGAGAAAGGAGGGGGAACGGTGGTGTGGCTCTGATACCAAAGGGTGATTCCCAAAACTGGGAGACTAGTCTAATAATTAATAATGTAAAAACTTTTATATAATATTTGTTGATTTATGTTTGTATTTTCTTTTAGCTAAATGTATAGGTTACCAAAATTGATTGAATTGTTTATGCAACAATAACAAATGGATATGTTGGAGAATATGAATGATGTTGATAGATATTTGGTTGACGAATCTATCAAACCAAACACTCCCTTATTTGATGTTGTACGTTGGTGGAAAGAAATTACTAGTAGTTATTGCATTCCACTACAACAACATTAAGTTTATAGAACGTCCTAAAATGTCTACTCGTCATAATATGATACTTTTAAGTTTATAGAACGTCTAAAACGTCTACTCGTCTAAAGTATTTCATTTGTCAAATTTATATAACTACTAACTCGTCAACTCAACCCAACCCAACCCACAAACGTTAAGTTATACTTTTGCATGGACTAGGTTGGGTTGAAATTTTTCCAAACCACCTAACCCAACCAACATACACTCCTCCTAGTACCACAAAAAGCATGGAACTAATCAAAAGACTAATAATGATTTTGTAACTTATAAATGTTTTGATCAATCACCCGTGATAGTAATTAGATACATTTATACCTTTGGGGATAACTCAACTGAGCTTCCTCCTAATAGTTTTTTCTAGGTTGTTAACTTTAGAAACCTTAAAATTAGTCCGGATTTGTAGAAATTAGTTAACAACTTATATTTTTTTAAGTAGAAATATCTATCTATTCATCTATCTATCTATCTATCTATCCATCCATCTATTTATATATAGATAAATTGTAGATAGATTTAATTCAAAAATTAAAATAAAAAAGAAACTGATTTGACAATTTTTACACCATTTGATAGATTAAAACTTTTGGTGGCTTCAAAATGTTTGGCAAGCCACTTTGTCATCCATTATTTGATAATTAATGTACTAATTTATTTAATGGAATAATTATTAACGAATTTGGAAAATGAATTTGTATTTTAAAATCGATTCCTTCATTAAATTTTAACAAATTAAATAGAAGCATAGTGCGATACAAGTCACAAAATGGTGAAAGGGTATTTATTATTTCATTATTTAATTGAAAGAACATATCCCTTCATTACTTTGTTTGGTTAATTTATCAAGGACTTGTATACTAATTCGTCTTGGATTCTTTTAAAAATAGGTCGGTTTACGGTTTACTTGAGAATCATTGGTCAATTCTAAAATATTAGGGCCAAAAAAGATAAATAATCCAATTTAATCTGAATTGATAATGCTATAATCTGATTTGATCTGAACTGAAATAATTCAATTATTTTTATTTAAAATAATATGTCATTTATATTATAAATACTCATTTTCGGATAAATGAGATACCAATTTATCGTGAAGTTCATAAATTGTTATAGAAAAAAATATATGTTGATATATACGTTATATATATTTTTCTTAAAAACAATTCAGTTGATACCGTTGACGAGGTTCTTGACACATATACCTTGAGTTCAAAATTCAATATATCATTACAATAAAATTAGGTATATAAGATATGGAAATATTTAAGCATTAAGATAGATTATTTTATGTGACTTAATTTTATAAAACCAAAAATTTTATGCCCTATGTAAGAAAATGTTTACGGAACTCCTTGTCTTGACAAGTTTTTAAAGATATTTTTAAATGAAGTGTCGTATTAGTTTTTCATAGGACATTTTCGAGAAATATAATATTAACAATTTTTATAATTTTATAGGTCATTTGTTAAAACACTTAATGATACAATACGTCAAAAATAATATGATGTTTTATTTAAAAATCTTCTAACCTTTTTATTAAGACGCACAAAAACATTAAATATATATATAGAAAGAGAGAGATGTGGGTTATTATACAATCTTTTACATTTGTACAACCAATACAACTCAATCTTAATCGTCTATTTAATTTGATAAATATGTAATTTCATAGAAGTTTTGATTGTTTCATAATATAACATATTGATCATAATTAATGAACCTTATTCATCTTACATAAATATTTAAATCATAATAAAAGAACTCTCATTATTTCCATAAATATTTCAATTTATTGGTTATACAAATGTGATAGGTTGCATTTGAAACAATCTCTCTCTCTCTCTATATATATATATATATATGCACTTTACAAAAGACATATAATTGTTTGACTATGTAAATCTAAATTTTATTAAAAAATCTATTAATATTTAAATATGTTTGACGTCGTACAAAGACTATTATATCGTAATATATTGGCAATATTTTGTTTATTTTTATTATAGTTTCTATCTAAAAACTGATTTATTTTCCAAAAAGATATGGTATGTTTAAGTTCGGTCGAATAATGGACACCAAAAAGACAAACACACATTCTAGAATTAGGGGTGTTTGCGGTTCTGGTATAGACTATTTAAGTCTTTTTGATAGACCATATCATAAGTGAAGGTTCAGGATTTCTAGTTTAAAGTGAAGTGTTAGGATCGGTCATATATATATATATATATATATAAATATATATATATATATATATATTAAAATACAAAAATACAGTGTGGTCCAAACGATTTAGGTAGTTTAAGTTAACCTTAAACTTTTAGGAATCTGTAAATATGGTGTCGTTTGTGATGGACATTTTCTTCGATCTATTATGTTTGTGTGATACTTCTACAACAATTTCATACAGAAATTTAACCAAAACCAAGTTTTATTGTAGTATACGAAGAAATGGTGGTTGAAATGGAGCTTTAGTCATTAGGTCAGCAAAAATGCGACACTACAATAAACATTGTATATATCCAATAATCAACTGACCATTGAAAAAAGAAATAATTGATAATGAAATTGAAAAACGAAAATTAAGGAAGTTGAAGAATATAAAATCTCCCTTACCCACGTCTTTCTTTATATATATATATATATATATATATATATATACACTTCCCTTCTTGTTTCACAATATAACGACTTCATAGAATACAAACATTACCTGAATCAAGTCTTCCCACTAGATTCTCTCTCTCTACATCTTTCTCTCTCTCTCTCTCTAGATCTGTGTGTGTGTGTGTGTGTGTAGAATTATGGGTTTTCTTGCAGAACCAAAGATACCTGTGATTCATATGGTAGATATGAAGAAAAGCAGAGATTGCAGAGATTTGGTTTGCAGTGAAGTGAGGCATGCACTTGAAGAGTATGGTTGTTTTTTTGTTGTTTGTAATGGGAGTATTACTGAAGAAGTTAACAGGGAAGTATTTGACGTGTTGGAAACCCTATTTGATCTACCCATGGAAACCAAAATAAAGAACACTTCTGAGAAGGCTTACCATGGGTATATAGGGCAACTCCCTTTTCTTCCACTCTTGGAAAGCATGGGAATTGAGCATGCTGCAAGTGTTCATGGAGTTCATAGCTTCACAAACATCATGTGGCCCTCTGGAAATGACATTTTCTGGTAATTATAGCATTAACTTCTTAACCAAAGTTAGCTTATATTTTGAGTTTTAGTTAAATAGGAAAATTAAGCTTCGTTTGATTACAGACTTATGAAACGCTACTTAAATTAGAAATTCAATGAGCTCCATCACTATTCTTTTTTCCAATTAATTATTCTTTCAAATTTGTCTTTTTAGGTCATTTGACATCGTAATCTAACTTATTAGCTAGTTTTATAAAATATGACTAATTTTAGCACCTAACAACTACATTAGTTATCTAACCAGCTAGTTTGTGAAACATAACCATTATATATAGAAACTTTACATATATATATATATATATATATATATATATAGTATCACGTGTGACCAGTCTGTTTTCGTGAGACTCGTGAGATCACTTTTTTATACTTGAAACTTCAAAACACAATACCTTCACAGTGTTTTTGGTGTGAAGTTTTGGATTTTTTTTTACCTTCACCATGAATTGCTGTGAAGTTTCAAGTGTAAAAACGTGGTCTCATATGTCTCACGAAAGCAGGTTGGATCTCACGTGAACCGAACCCTATATATATATATAGTTGAAATGTCGTGTGAGAAGCAGAGTAAGATGAAAAGCGTAAGAAGGGATCTAGACCCTTGATTACCTTTAATCTCAAACCCACCCATAAATCGTGCTTAGTACCAGGATTGGTCAAGGTGCATCTTGGTGCCTCCCATCTCGATGCATTTCATCTTGATGTGCATCCAATAGTGAAGATCTCTTCTTACACTTCTCATTTTGACTCTCATTCTTACTCGAACCGGATCCTATATGTGTGTATATATACACACACATATATGTATATATATATATATATATCTAACACCCAAAATGCAGTTGCATTTTAAGGAATAAGGATATTATGCACCAAAAATTTATATATCAAGATACCACAAAAATATAGAAGAAATTTGATTGTGATGAATGAATCAATTAACGTCAAGTCTTTTTTTTTTTTTGGTTCTCCTCTTAACAGTAAAATGATGCAGTTGTATGCAAAGCTAGTTTCTGAAATTGAAGAAACAGTTAGGAAGATTGTGTTTGAAAGCTATGGATTGAACAAGTATCATGAATCCTACAATGAGTCTGTGACATATCTTCTTAGAGTAATGAAATACAGACCGCCGAATACGAACGAGACTAAATTGGGTTCGATGTCTCACACCGACAAGACCTTCATATCCATACTCAGCCAAAATCAAGTGAAGGGATTAGAGGTTAAAACCAAGGACAACAATTGGATCCCTGTGATCTACCCTCCTTCTTCCTTCTTGGTCATGGCAGGAGATGCATTCAAGGTAACATCATTACCCAATCAGCAAAATTGGTCTTATATAGGATTGACTAGTAATTAATGGGAATTTAGGGTAGTCCCTGATTGGTTTGAGCTTGACTCCAAAGGTCAAAAGTGTCAGGAGATCCCAGGTTCAAATCCAAGGAGAAACAAAAATCCCCTTGTAGCTACGGAGGTTCAAATCCATTGACTCCGGGCTACGTGCAAAGATCCAGGTTAATAAAAAAAAAAAAAAAAACTGTATTGACGTTACAATAAGTTGTTACTGTAAAATTAGATGACCTGACAAGTTTTATTGACGAAGTTGGACAACCTAATTAATAGCAGGGAAACTATATTAATTAACCTTTTATATGCCCTTTTTTAAAAAAAATGTTATATTAGCCTTTCATGTATGGACACTTTTCAAAATTGCCATATAAAAGAGGCTAATATAACAATTTACTTTTTGTCATATAAAGTTGCTCAGCTTCGAAGATAAAATTTGTTAGGTCGCTTTTATGCAATAACAACTTGTTGACTAAAGCCATTAGATAAGATGTCGGTTTTAGAAATTTAAAAGTCTTATAATTAAGTAATATTCTACTATAATGCATATGCGTCCTATGATTAATATCAATTTTGTTGTAGGGAATATACATATATATATATATATATATATACACACACACTCCCTACGATCATATATATATATATATATATATATATAACGTACTTATATCAAGTTTTATTTGTATTAGGCATGGAGTAACGACCGTGTACAGTCTCCTTATCATCGCGTAGTCATGGAAGGACATGAATATAGATACTCAGTAGGGTTATTTACATTCCACAAAGGGATCATAGAGGTACCAGAAGAGCTAGTTGATGATGCACACCCAAGAAAATTCAACTCATTTGATCATTTTGGGTATCTTGACTTCTATGACAAAGACTCAATGTTCGATCAAGAATACTCCCATGTTAAATCCTTTTGTGGGGTGTAACTCATTACTTTTTCCAGTTGTGTTAGTTATAAATCTTGTCAAAACTCTGGGTGGTAACTCGACCGATAAGATATTTGATTCCGGTCTGCTCCCTAAAGATCACCAACTTGAAACCTTTCAAGTAGGACCATTGACGTGTTTATCTGATTGTTAACTTTATGGTTTTATGAAACCAGTATCAAAAACGTCCATTAATAAAATAGCAGTTCTTGAAGTTGAATGTTAGGTCTTTTTGTAAATGAAATATGTTGATGATATTATTATGATATTTATGATAATGTGGTGGGATAGATTTTGATTAAATTCAACTCATAAATTGAGTTCTACTGTTAGTGATGATTACATTAGTCATGGAGACAGACCTTGAAATATCTGATATGAATTGTATTATTTATTTCTTTCTCAATAAAATAATTAATAAAATAATTAATATATTGTATTAAATACAACTAAATCATTACAAGCAATGAAGGAGTTTGGAATTCTGGGAGTACCCTTTTCAAGTCTCTACAGGCCACTTCATACCATGGCAAAACATTAAATGATTTGATAAGAAATGAGTTTTAATTATGAATGATTTTGATAATAAATAATATTAAAGTAATTTTATTTTAAAATAATGAATATTTTTTATGATAAATAATTTTATGCATGATTTTATCTAGAAATGAGTTATATAAAGATGAAAAATAAATTAAAAATATGTATATATAAAGAGGGTTCGTGATAGTGTAATTGTCTAATGTATATATTAATAGAAACTCAACAATCATATTAAATCCAAAAAATAAAAGGATATCGAGTTCATTGCGTTGGGTTGAGTTCAAATAATAGTTAGTCAATATCAACACAATACCTATGGTTTGAAAATTTTACAACTCGATTAGACATCGAGTTGCTTAAGATTGAGTTATTTCGCATTGGGTTAGGTTGGGTTGATCGAGTTGGTGGGTTTTCGAGCACCCCTAGAGTGGATAAGAACAATCGATGGGAGGTAAAAGCCATATTGAGTGGAAACACAAGGGTTTCACTATTCAAGCCATGCAATAATAAGGAAATCCACCCAAAGATTAAAGCTATTCAAGCCATGAAATAACAGTTTCAATGACTTGAAGTTGTATTAGAAGGTGTGATGGAAAGATTGGAAAGAAGGACAAAAAAAGAACGACATACACCTAGAACAAATCGAGAAGAGGAGTACGAAGGGGAGGAAGAGTATGAATATGGAGCACGACATCAAAGAAGAAGGCATAGTAATAAAAGAGACGGAACTAAATAACTATTCCACAATTACAAGGGAAGAGTGATTTTCGTAATCTTATTTGGAATGGGGAAAAAGATTGATCTTATATTTGAATTCAATAACTATTTCGAGGATAAAAAGGTAAAAGTAGCTGCCATTGAATTCATGAAATATGCAATAGTGTGGTGGGATCAATTGGTGACAAACCATGGTGGGAGGCTTATTTCTACTTGGGATGAAATGAAAATGGTTATATGCAAGAGGTTTGTTCTTTTTCATTATTTTGGAGACTTATATTGCAAATTACAATCTGACTTAGGAACAAAATCTATGGAGGACTATTACAAGGAGATGGAGATTGCTATGATTTGAACAAATGTTGAAGAAGACAGGGAGGCAACCATGTCAAGGATTTTAAGTGGCCTAAACTCTGACATAGCCAATATGGTGGAACTTCCATATTGCATGCAACTCCAAAAGTTGATGTCTCCAAAAATGCCTCTATTGGCAATCATCACTCTACTTAAGCATTAATGATCCTGCCACCTAGAGATTTTGATATACATGACATTTAAAAAAAGTGTTATGCTTACACGTAATGAGTTCAAACAGTTAAATAATAAAGCTATAAAACAGTAAAACCGAAAATATAGCTTTAATCAAGTCAAAATGATCGATTTATATTTTTCACTCTTGGATGGGCACAATACATCTTACGTTGATGAGGGCGACCCGATTTACCATTGATAGTGAGAGAACAGAAAAGTAAGCCACATATCCATGTTATATGAGCATTACATACGGATTATCATTCATTAAGTTCAACCACTCCAAGTCTATAGTTTAATGAGTTAATAAGCTCAACTACTCCAAATCTATTGCTCGTAGAGTCCCAAGCTCAACCAAACTAGGTCTATAACTTGAGATCTACAAAAATCCTAGTTAAGCTACTTCAGTAGAAGTTACACCATATTGGTTAATGGTTGATGCCAACTCTAAGAGTCTGCACCATATTTCCTATTAAGACCAAATGCTTATTTCCATGTTACAACTAGGGAATATCACCCATTTGTACCAAATAAAACAACATTTATGCCTATTGATCCATTGCATTAATAGTACATTATAAACTTATAGATATGTCAACAATATCCAACACATGAACATTTGTGTATAAATAGCTATTAAGTAAAATCCCCATTTTTATGAACAATCCAAAGATAAGATCATTTCTAAACTTTGGTTCCAAAACTCATCATAACTTTGAAATAATCATCTCCAATATATGAAAATCATTCCCCAACTTATTTTATCAAAAGACATAAAGTCCCCAAGTTCCCAAATTTGACCTAAATGGTCCAAAATCAACAAGATAAGAAATATATGCAATGAGAGTTTTAAGAATCTAAAATACAACATTTTAACAAACAAACACACACACACACACACACACACACACACACACACATATATATATATATATATATATAGTTTTGGAAAAATGTAGGATGAACTCATTATGTTGGGTTTTAAAGAAAAACCCAAAAACCAAGCAAAATGAGGAGGAAGATAAGGAGAACTTGAAAACCCTAGATCAATCCTTGAATCTTGGAGTTAAAAGCTCTTAAACGTCTCCCCCTTGATGCTCCAAAGTCGGCTGTATGCTTACCAAATTGATATAAATATATATATAGAGAGAGAGATAAGAGAAGAATGCCCAAGAACCCTAAGAAAATGCTTAAAAACCCGATTTGCAAGTCTACCACGGCCACACCGACGAGTAAAGTCACGGTGTTGGTCACCCATGTCATTGAGCTCACTCACATGCCAAAACCATGTTGCACAACTTCCTCGCCAGTCTAGGTCACAGGCTTAGCTGCTGAACTCACTATCTCTCCACCCCTGCTCCTCCAAACCATGCGACCCTGACACGCAACTCAATCGTAACATCGCCACTTTAGTCCGAATTCATCTTTTTCCCATGGATTTTATTATATAGATTTTTACCAAACATTTTACCATACAACTATTTCAATAATTGGCATTATAAATTGAAAACCTAATGCAAACCCAAAGTAGATTCAAAATAAAAGTATACTAAAATGATGGGTGTTATATATTGCCTATATCATGGATAAACATATCATTAAATCATGTACATGAATTTTAACGAGTTAAGTCGAGTTAAGTAGAAGATTGTTTGGATCTGTCTTGAGAAACATAATACCAAATTTGATGTCAGAGGGGTATCAAGAAGTCTTGTTAGTGATATCACAAATTAATTATCTTAGTATAAAGTAAGATTAACAATAAAATGAAAACTAATCATAATAATAGTTGAAGGACGGGTTTTTGGCCGTTTTTGGTCGATTAGATATAAATCAAATATTTAAGCCATTAGTAAAATGGTACACTAAGTTTTTTTTCAAAATTTTCTTTCAAAACTGAACGATTTTAATTTACTTCCACTTATGAATTTTATACGACCGGATTCAGATGCAAATCATTAATCCAATTATAAATATAATAATTTTAAATTTTAAAGAGTTACTTAAAAGATAAACAAATTAACAATAGAGAATTAGCTCCAAATTTAACCCTAAAGTTTATATAGTAATTGATGTTCTAGAAATTAATCAATTAGATACAATAATGGCAGATTAGTAAAGTAAAGAGAGAAAGTTCTTCAAAGGTTTTTGTATTGCTCTTCAAAGATTACAATACTTCAAATGAAAATGTTACTTTCTAACGGTTGTTGCTACAAACAAAACTACCAAGGACCATTATTTATAGCAAAGTAAAACACAAATAAATCACTAGACTTGAATACAACATTTTAGACCTAACAATCTCTCTCTTTGGATTCAAGTCTAAAAACAGCAAATTCTTCAAACAATTACAACTTCAGCTTTTAGCACCAATGATCTTCAGAATTCATTCAGTAACTTAACATCTTCAAAAAAAAAATGATCTTTCAAAACTTTGTACAAACTCTCCCTTGATAAAAACTTTCTTTGACCAAAGCTTTTTTGAAAACTTTAGAACTCTTACAATCTTTTGATCTTTGACAATCTTCTTCAAGAAACAATTTTTAACACTCTCACTTAACAATCTCCTCCAAATATAATCATTTTCAAATTTTGACAAGCTCCCCCTAAACTTGATAATATCTTCTATCCAACTTTTAAGTAATCTTTTTCTTTGTAGCAAACAATTATCTTCTTTGACTTTCACACAAACTCCCCCTTAAACATAGCTTGACAATAATTATCAGTTGACAAAAAATTTTCATTTTTTTCTTTTCATTCTCTTTGAATTTAAAAGCGTTACTTCCCATTTTTCAGAAATATCTCAGATACTCCCCCTAAAAACAACACTTTCCATTCATTTTATATCTACTCCCCTTATTGTGATAATCCGATCCTAGTTATTACCTGAGGTAATTAATATGTGATTATTTGTTATGTGCTTACGTGACAACATGATAAATTTGGTATATTTGATCATGCTAGTATGTGAAATTATGTGCATAAATGAGTATGCATCAAATAGGTGGGTATTTATATGCATGAATAAATGTATAATGCATGTATGCATATGATTTTCTGCATGAAAGATATATCATGCATAAGGTTACATGGATGAATGGTTATGTATATATGGGGTTATGTATGAATGTTCATGCATGGTTGTGATAGCCGACTTTCCAGAAAAGGAACGTATAAAAGGAGGGGTTAAGCCTCCTTTGCATTCTCTTGCCATTTTGAAAACCTGAAAGAGATTTGAGAGAAAGCTGTCCGGAATATTTCTTAACTGGAATCTAAGTTGATTTTCAAAAGGAATTCAAAGGTGAGTGGTTTTTATCATCTTGTTTACATATGAAATTAAATTCTTTGGTTTGATTAATGTTTTGATCTAAAAACTTGTTTACCTGGTTTAGACTTAAATCGGATAAAGGGACGTCCGATTTAGGTTAAATAGGACAACGTGTTGTCCGGTGTAGCCTCAAATCGAACATAGGGTCATGCGATTTAAAGTGTTAGTGGGATTTGAAATATGTAAATCAGACAAATGTTTTGAACGGAGAAGTAGGAATACGATCAAGGGGTGACCGGTTTAGTTATAAATCGAACAAGGGTTGCCCGATATATTCTAAACCACATAGTGTGTTGTCCGGTTTAAATGTAAATCGGACAAGGCTTAAAGGGAATGTTGTCCGGATTGATAAATCGGATAAGTTGTATAAGTGTTGTCCGGATTGATAAATCGGATAAGTTGTATAAGTGTTATCCGTATTGGTAAACCAGCCAAGGCATGACCGGAGATGAAGTCCGGCCAAGTATGTGTTGACCGGATTTGTGCATTAACTTATGTATTATTCATATAATCATCATTTTATTGTTCTTTAAAAAAGAACGGGAATTTTTGATAAAAATGACTTTGAACTGATGATATTTCATTAGAACATTTATGACTGCGATTTGTTCTAATTGAAATTGTTTTGTGAAATGTTTTGATGAGGAAATAAGGGTGGCATATCAAGGAGAGGTATACCATGGGATAAGGGTGACATATCAAGAAGAGGTGTTCCATGGGATAAGGGTGGCATATCAAGGAGAGATGTACCTTTGGATATAAGGGTGACATTTGTATGTGTGATGTGTAATATAACTCTTACTATTATATCCTTTAAGATTACTATGGTCTAGAATCTTTATTTCTTTGTGATTTAAAGGTTTTGGACCAGGGTTCTTATTGGAAATCATAGTTTGGATGTTATTGAGGAGGAAATAACATGTTTGGCCTGAGACTTTGAATAAACCTTGTTTAATTAAAAAGGTTTACAAGTGGCATTATAATAAACCTATTTGGGTTTTGATGTATTATCTGAAAGCAGAGAGTCTGGATAGAAAAGTGGAAAGACACTAGTAATATGTTCTTACTTGTTCATATAATTGTTATATATATATGAAAAGTTGTTTTACGTAAAGTTTTGGTGATATTCACCCTGCAATAACATAAAAGGGTAACTCACTAGACCTTTCGGTCTAACCCTCGATTTGTGATTTTAAATATGTATTGCAGGTGATGCTGATGGTAACGAGAAGGGGAAAATGTAATATTTTCCTATCTGCATATCTGCATGAAGAATTGATTATGATATGTATAGTTTTGTTAATGGAATAGTACAAGAATTGTATTATGAATTTTTGGACCATGTATTCTGTACTGATAGATTCTTATACTAAGGGACCAGTGTGGTGTATAAACATGTATTTATTGTGTATGAAGTATGTGTTACGTGCAATGTAAGGTATGGGGTGTTACACTTATGATGTGAATGAGGAGCATAAACATCATACTCTGAAATAAATGATACAAAAAAGTATGCCGCCAATTCATAAAGTTTTAAGCAAATATTTTCAAATTCTAAATAATCTTTTTAGATCAAGGATTTAGGGAAAATACTAGTTTCAACTTATGAAACCGTTTTCGATCTTTTATAAAAAGATTAGCCTGTGAATACAAAAATATATATTCAGTACAACGAATGTACTTTATATATGAGACTTTTTAACGTTTATCTCACTAGGACTTCCATTCAATCATTGATAGCTTGAAAAAGCTTATCTATGAATGTTAAGATAGAATAACAAATATCCTATAAAATTTGTGTAGTGTAGAAAAGATAAAGCAACTAATGTTTCACAATAAGCTCAAATTGATAAAACAATGTGGACTACACAAATTTATCTGACACAATTTGTGATAAAAAAGACTTGAAAGGGTAGACATATATCCTTCTTTTTCAATATCAGTTAACTCTAAATGAGAAACCAATAGATTATGAGCTGTGTGCCCCAAGTGTTAATAAAAAAGTTACTCTTTAAGTACTCCTTAAAGTTGTTTATTTATGCTTGATTGTTCCTGGAAATAACAATATCATCAACATACACAAGTAAAATAAGAAAAACAGACCCAACCTTTTTTTGTAAACAAAGAGTAATCACTAATATTCTGAACAAACCCATGATCAATTAAACAAGTAGAGAGCTTAGCGTACCATTGACGTGGAGCTTGCTTTAACCCATATAGAGATTTAACAAGCTTACAAACACGTTTATCATCAGAATTATAATAACCTTCAGGTAAACTCATATACACATCTTCAATTAAGTCTCCATATAAAAAGGCATTATTAATATCTAATTGATACAAATGCCTTTTAAATTGAACTGCTAAAGCAACAATTCACGTTATAGTAACCATTTTAACAACAGGAGAGAAGGTTTCTTCAAGACCTTCTCTCTAACTATACCCTTTTGCTACAAGTCTGGCTTTATATCTTTCTATTCCTCCAGTGGATTTATACTTAATCTTATAAATCCACTTACAACCTATAGCTTTCCTATTTTGAGGTAACTCATACCAAGTTCCATTTCTGTGCAAGGCTTCCATTTCATCATTCATGGCATTTTTCCAATTAATATCACTACTAGCTTCTTGAAATGATCTACACTCAACAGAATTATTTAAGTTTGAAACAAAACAAAAAATTTCAGAAGAAAAGTATAATTTACAAGCCCTTCTAATCAATATTTAACTTTTCCTTCAACAACAAAGTCATCAAATTTTCGAGGAAAACTGGAAAGTCTAGAATATTTTCCAATAGATTGAGCTAAAGAAGGAGTTTGAGGTTGAGTACCGTCTAAGACAAGACCCACAGATTGAGTTTCATTGTTGCCTCTACTATTTTCTTCAGACTGCATTTCAGCATCACGTAAAATACTGGCAACCACTTCAAAGCTACCCAAAGATTGCCAACTGGTAACTCTTTCAAGGTCATCTTCTTGAGAAGGACCTTGATTAACAATGCGATCTGAGCTGCCTAGCAACTGCCTATTAGCAGCTCTAGATGGGCTACCTAGTAAATTACAGTTACTGGGGCCAGAGAAGGACTGATGAGAATTCTCATCAATTAACCGGTCCTCATCCTCATCATTGGGTGGAGAATCACCAAGATCATTAGAAGAACCAAACACAAAATCAAAGAAGTTAAGGCTATTTACACCATCAGTATTGGATTCATCTATCCTGTCAGTACTCATTTTAAAAGGAAAAACATTTTCATAGAACTTAACATCACGAGAAACAATAACTCTTTTGGAGTCCAGATTATAGAGTTTGTATCCCTTTTTTGAATTTGCATATCCCAACAAAATGCAATTTTTCAGACTTAGGTGAAAACTTTCTGTGATGTTAGGTAAATGAGCAAAATAGAGACACCCAAAACTTCTAAGATGAGTAAGAACATGTTGGAACCCATAAATAAGATCATAAGGCCATTTACCATTCAAAACAGACGATGGTATTCTATTTATTAAATATGTAGAAATGAGAATACACTCACTCCACATATTCAACGAAACTCCTCCCTGAAACATAAAAGCCCTAGCAACATTAAGTAAATGACGGTGTTTACGTTCAACAACCCCATTCTGTTGGGGAGTATAACTCCAAGAGGTTTGATGAACAACTCCTTTTATTTAAAAAAAAATCACTTAATTTTTGATTTGTGAACTCAGATCCGTTATCACTTCTAAAGGTTTTAACAGACTTTCCAAATTGGGTGTAAAGAAGATTATAAAAGCTTTCAATATGTTCATTGACTTCGTGTTTTCCTTTTAAAAGATAGACCCAAACAGCACGAGTAAAGTCATCTACAATAGTAAGCAAATATTTGTAACCTTCCCAACTTTGAACATGATAGGGACCCCAAACTTCTAAGTGAACAAGTTCACCAAGACTTCTAGACTTATGCGTGCTTGAATCAAAATTTTCTCGTGTGTGTTTTGCCTTATGGCAAACTTCACAAGGACCACAAATTTCACTTCGAATTTTAAGATGATCTTTTAAGGCTTTTAACACTTGATCAGCTGGGTGACCAAGGCGACTATGCCATAATTAGGTGGACACAAAATAAGTCATACCAATATCATTATAAGGGAATGATGACTCACTATTAGTATTTTATTTGATAGGATCTAGACATTGTATCTCTACAACACTAAGTGGTAACATATGCAAGTATACACGTATCAACACTATCGCCTTCAAGTAATAAAATAGTAAGAACCAAGTATCGTAATCCACAGGGATAGGTATCTTAAGTTGCAATATATCAAGTTGAAAAACTAACTTCTGATAGCGAATTTGAAGACTTCGATTGGTTTTGAGTTAACAATTCCAAATAACATAATAAATAAAGATAGCATGGGTGTAAGAATTATAGTGAATTGTAAACACAAATTCCAGCAGACAATGTTATAGGAATGCTATCAAAACTAATTACATCTATTTTGAAGGTATTCCTCTCAGAATTCACTATTGCACTATATTATAGCTATCAACCCATATCTTTATGTGGTATCCAGACCAGGGATAGTGACAAAATGGTGTCTTCAAAATATATGGATGAACAAATCTCTTTGTTAAAAATCATTCTCTCGAGTCAATTCACATATCATTCAAGTTGGCGTGTGTTCTAGGTAGTTCATCTCTGAATCTACCGCACTTTAACTCTTTTAACAAGCGACCAACCTGTTGAGAATTAATTTGTTTGAAAGATATAAATGACAAATTTCTTTGTCGGCAACTTTCTCAAGTCTACCTCTTATATCATTCTGGTTGACGTGCATTCAATGACTTGTCTCTAAGATCATGACACTTTAACATTTTCAAAGTGATCAACTCGTCAATAGGTGTTATTGGTTTTTATAAAAACTTGAATGAAATAGTGGAACATTGTTATTGCGAAACAACGTCCACTTTCCTTCGGTTTAACACTTCACCCTTTGTCTTACACCCAAGCTAACGAAATTAGCTACTCATTATGAAAAGTAAATGACAAGAAAATTAAATAACATAAAGTAAAGACATAAATATAAATGACGGAAAGTAAATGACTGAATATAAAGAGCGGAAAGTAAATGATGAAAAGTAAATATCGGAAAGTAAAGAACAAACTTAAAAGTAATTACGAAACTTAAATTGACTTAAAATTTAGAGAGAAATCAATTTAGGAACTAATTTTTGGGATGAATTTATGAGCAACGAAGGGTCCTATTTATACAAAAGATCCAAACAAGAGGACAAAAGCCTTGGAAAAGCCAATGTTCCTAAAAGGAGGACAAAAGTCTAAAAAGGAGTATCACATCAAAAATAAAAGTAACCTCCAAAATCCTTCATCCCAGCTGTAGAGGTCTTTATCCACCAGATTAACAAAAATTTGTCTTACTCCTTAATCAGCAGCTGAATCCTTAAGCTCTTCCCAAAAAGCCACTTCATGACAGTTTAATGTTGTTGGAATGTTGTTGGAATGTTGCAGCATAGAACAATATGCTTTCATGTTTGAGGATTTTCTACTCTAATGGTGCAAAGATAAGCTAATCACTTAATTTAGCTCCAAGTATAAACATATGGAAAATAATGTAATAAAAAAGACTCAAGGTTGGGATAAAAGAAAATAAACTAACTAAAATAAACTAAATAATGTAATAAAAAAGACTCGAGGAAAATCCTGAACAAAGTATTTTGATTCATCAAATTCTATAAAAAGTTTATTATCTCTAGTCAGTTTGTGCACAAATAACAGGTTTACATTAAAATCAGGAACAACTAAAATATCTGTTGGTCCCGAAAGGGTCTACAAGATAAGAAACAGTTTGTAGAAGGGGGGGATGAATACAAACACAGTTTTCAAATTTAAAATATATATTGATAGAGAAGATCAATCCAGATTTTACAAGATTGTTTGCGGAAAGATAAGGTATAGGAAACTTATCTAAACAACCTTTGGTTACACACATAGCTTTAGCAAATACAAGAAAAGAGAATGCTAAAAGAAATATCTTTTACTTAAGTTAGAAGAAACTTGAAGTAAGAATATGGTAAGAGAGTGATGCGTGCACTCTACATGGAGAAGAAACACTTCTATTTATACCCAGTGCATTAAATGAACATTTAATGCAGTAAGGTAGGGTTTAAAGTGCGTGTCAAGCCTTAAGAGGAAGGCTTGTCCTTTGCTGCAGTGAATAGTATGAAAGCACTATTCTTGAGCAGACATCCTTGCCTAAAGTTGGTGGACAAAGAGTCGACTAATCGACTCCATACCGTACTAACTTTAGTAAGGGTATGGGTTTGTTCTTTGTGTGCAAAAGGACAAGACAACAACAATCGTGCTAAGCAAGCTTCCTTTGATCGCTGAATGCT
>NW_020200601.1:204519-206335 GCF_001531365.2 Cynara cardunculus var. scolymus
GTGGCGCTTTCATCCTTATCTTTAAGTCTTCGATGTATGCATGGATGAATACTTAGAAAACCTTTTAAGTGATAGTCTGTCCATCTCATCAATGAATACACTTTCCATCGCATCATCCATCGATCCGCTGGTTGTACTTGGTCCATCGGTTCGCTGGTTAGTCTTTCCATCGATCCAGACTTAGTCTTTTCTGCCTTGATGTCTTCATCGATCTTCTGGTTCTTCATCACTTATTTTTTTCATTACTTTTTATATTTTGCACTATGGGATCTAACAATCTCCCCCTAAGTTATGAAATAACAAAGTCTAATCTAATCACATATGAAGAACATACACTAATCTAAAAGAAACATCAAATTCCAAATTTTCATTGGATGATGAATTCTGTACAAGACTGGAAGCAAAAGTACATCAAGGCAAAATAAAACAAAAAAATCCATCTCATCAAGGATTACCCGAGTATATATCTCTGAAGCGTASGAGTAATCTTCTGTAGTTTATGATAGTTGAGATCTCTTGAATGAGATGGTTTCCCACTTCCCTTGGCACGTGGCTTCTGCCTAGTCTGTCTCTAATATTTTTCTAAAACCATTCAAGTGATTCGGTTGAGTACTTGAAGGCTTCAGACATTCTGAAGAACTTTTTCACCCCAAACTCATTCTTGTAAACAAGTCCGAGTTCGGGTTGAGACAAGACAGAGGCAGAGCGTATTTCCTCCAGGCCCTGGAATTCTTTATTTGGTGGAGCGCAGGATAGCCTCTCAATGCCCAGCCTTAGCACAATCTCGAAGTCTGTTTTCGCTCTTAGCTTTACCAGGGACTCCATTGTCTTCACTATCGCTCGATTTGCCATTCCAAACCTTATCMCGTGATCCTGCCTCTGAGCTGTATAGGCGTATAACTCGATTAAGTCGTACGGGTTGAGATTGATGAGATCATTTTTGTTGAACATGCTAATGATCCTATGGGCTCTCTCCACGGTGAACTCAATGTATCTGATAGCTCGRTTGGCGAAGGATTTTATCTTTAAGTCCATGACTCTCCTTATTCCTTCGTTCGAGAAGACAACTTGAGGATCTTGAGTAGTTTGTCTGACGAAATGATGGTGTAGGAGATCCATTGATTCGGGCGATAGAATTGAAGGATTTGTTGACAAATTTTCATCGAGACCATGGTACATGTATTGATGGATATTTTTCATCATTACTGGTTCCCTGGGTGGCTCTTGAGGTCTTCTCCTCATCGATTCCATCTGCTGAATAATTTCATCCACTAGGCCTGTTGGAGGATGCCTTGAGGAAGTGGGAACATCCGTTTGCACCATTGGTTGTGTTGGTTGTGTTTGGGTTGGTTGGATTGGGGTTATTATAGGTTCTGGTTGGGGTGATGAAGGTTGGGTTGTAGTGGGCTCTGGTTGTATGGGTGAAGAAGGTTGGGTTGTTATGGGCTCTGGTTGTAGATAGATGATGAAAGGTTGAGTTATGCGGGGTGTTGGTGAAGGGGTTAAGGGTAGGTTTATATTTGGTGTAGAAGAAAGAGGTTGATGTGTTTGAGGGGTGGTTGGTTCTTCATCGGTTGAGGAACTCAACACGATGGGCTCTGGGGTAGTAGCTGAGGGAACCTGGTTCAGCGGTTCATCATCAGAGGATGAGGCCTCTGGTTCCCTCGCTTGGGTTCCTTGGGTGGATGGTTGTTGTGGTGCTGGTTGCTGTAGTGCAGCGGATGTTGAAGTGTATGCAGCCGTCGCCTCTTTCTCCCCCTCACGAGGGCCAAGGCCTTGATCCTCGGGGTCTTGGTCATCGTGGCGCCTTCTTTTG
>NW_020200602.1:0-50094 GCF_001531365.2 Cynara cardunculus var. scolymus
TATATATATATATATATATATATATATATATATAAATATAAATATATATAAGTGAAGATAAAAAATTATAATAATAATATAAATAAAAAATATTATATAATATATTAAAGTACACGTGGAAAGTATATATATAATTATAACTTAATAGATATATATATATATATATATATATATTAAATAATAATAATAAAATTAATTTAATGTTTTATGACAACATAATTCTCAATTATTCAACGCCATTAACACTCTCATTTTTTAATTGTGAATATACGAGGATAAAAGTTGGAAAGTTCTAGACTAAATAATTTTAAGGTATTTAAAAAGAAACGAGTTGTGAAAGGTTGACAATTATCCCTCTCGTGACTTCGCGAAACTGCCAGATAACTTCAACGTCTGGATATCGACTTATTATATAAATACGTCACATTCTTTTCCTCCAAACCCATTCTAATCATATTCATCAATTTCTTCTTCCATTACCATGGAATCGTTCTCGTCCTTCTTCGGATCGCAATCGCAATCGCCATCGCCTTCTCGTGGCAGCAGCTGGACTTATGATTCTCTCAAGAATTTCCGTCAAATTTCTCCTGTAGTTCAAACTCATCTCAAACAGGTTCATCTATTTTGCCCTAATTTCTTTCAATTTTGCTCTTCCCTTTGTGAAATCTCTTCATTTTCGTGTTTTTGTTTAAAAATAGATGTTCCACTTTTAGAATAAATGATCCCATCAATTCGTGTTCACCAAAATACAAACAATTTCTTTAGTATTTGATCCGTAGAGCTTATATGTTATTTTGGGCGAGTTTTTTTTTTCTTTCTATGATGGATATCGTGGTTTAATGTTGGGGCTTATAATACTACGATGACAATCAAGCCAAATCTTGTTGGAGATTACATGTATGAGACCGATTTTATTAGGTGTTTGATCTGAAAATTTTCATTTTTATTCTTTTGTTTGCAAAGTATTTCCTGGTTTTCATGTTTGTAATTGTAAATTGATTTTGTTTTAAGTATATAGTATCGATATAGGATCGAGGAATGGATAAAAGAAAAGGTTGACCATGCAAGGTCTCATAATGTAATATAAAGCTTTAAGAACATGAGTGGTTTCATGATAAGGTTGGTTCTGGTTCACCCTAGAAGCGTTCAGGACATTAAGCAAATTATGTTTTCTTGTGGCATGACTAGGGCTGTAAACGAGTTCAGGAACCATGAAGCAGGATGGTCGTTTATTTCGTCAAATTAAACCAATGAGAATCAATTACGTTCTCAAGTGTTTGTTAATGTTCGCTTATTTATGCTCATTTGTTAGTGTTTGCTTATTTAATTCGTCTGCTATCGTTTACGTTCGATTGGATTAATACGGAGTATAATTTTATTACTTAATTGAAACTGGATTTTGTCTTTTTAATTTGCTTTCCTTCTTACATGAGCTTGAAATCTTTCATCCACATTATCACATTATGTTTTTTGAAAGGAACGAGATGATGAGTAACACTGGATGTTTATTGTTCATTTACATCTTTTTATTTGTGTTCATTTACGGTCAAGTTAAAAGAACATGAACAAGCTCCTGTGACCTAATTGAGATGCAAGGAGTCTGTAGATGAAATACCTGACACATGACATGACATAGGAGTAGTAGAACTAGGAGGCGCACTAGAGGGCTGAAATAAACGGAGGTGAATCAGCTTGGGCATTTATTGTCTTTCCCAATAGTCTGGTTGCCCTTGTGGTCTTGCACAGCACGACCAGGTGTCGAATCCAATTTAATTGTTTACTAATTCAATTTCTTCCGTTTTTGATTATTCTCTAACCTTACCAAATATACATGGGTCCAATTATGATCTTATAACAGTTAAGTGAACTAGATCTTAAGGAGCCTGCCCGTGTATGCCATATATAGAATTCATTAACAGGATACTGCTTATTAAGAAAACGTAACAGTAAGGTAATCATCTTGGAGTTTCGTGGATGACTCCAATCAAGACTTCTACTTGATTCGTTCTTTCGATTTGAATTAAGGCTTATGTTTATGCAACTCTCCTGATGATTATTTCTTGAAATGAAAAACCTCTAAGCGCATGTATTTCATGTTTGTAAATGGTCTGTGTTCAATTTGTTCTTCCATATATTACGTTTTATTTTGCTTTCCATAGAGTCTCCATTGATTTTATTGTTAATAAATAGCTCCCTACGACATTAAATGCAGGTTTATCTGTCGCTATGTTGTGCTCTTGTAGCATCTGCAATCGGAGCTTATCTTCACATTTTATGGAACATCGGAGGTCTCTTGACCACCTTTGCAACCTTGGGATGCATGTTTTGGTTACTCGCCACTCCTCCATATGAAGAGGTAGATTCATTTGTCGATTATTCTCTTGAATTTTTTTAATCTTGATCAGTGGGATTCTGAATTATTTTGTGTTCACTGAATTGACCAGCAAAAGAGGGTTTCGCTTTTGATGGCATCTGCCCTTTTCCAAGGAGCCTCCATTGGTCCTTTAATCGAATTGGCCATTAATTTTGAACCAAGGTATGCTGAATTTATAACGCTCATCTGTATCCATTTGCATTCTGTTGGTAGACGGATTCTTATGGTATCTTTTGGTTTTCCTGCAGTATTTTGGTGAGCGCATTCATGGGAACTGCGATCGCTTTTGCTTGTTTTTCAGGAGCAGCCATGTTGGCAAGACGTAGAGAGTACCTTTACCTTGGAGGGTTTCTGTCCTCTGGCGTGTCGATCCTCTTCTGGTTGCATTTTGCTTCATCCATCTTTGGAGGTTCTGTGGCAATGTTCCAGTTTGAGGTGAAGTTCCTGATCCCTTCGTTACAATCTGTCTCATATGTATAAAAAATAGATCTGTGAACTCTTTATAAGTTCAAAAAAAAATTCCACCATGGTTTAAAGTAAAGGGTGTTACAGCTCCAATCTTATCCAGATAAGTTATCTCTTAGTGTTCGCCATTTAACTCTATACGCACGAGAATAAATACGTGAGTGAAATCTTTACAAGATTAACAACTCGTAACATACCACTATCAGTCATTGTAACAATAGTAATTCAAGTATTTCCTCCCCATGTAAACATATTTTTTGGAGATGCTGTGGTAGCAACCCTAAAAAATTCAAAAGAAGTGACAGAGTTTGTTGATGCATGCAGTTGTATTTTGGTCTTCTGGTATTTGTTGGGTACATGGTGGTTGATACCCAAGAGATCATCGAAAAGGCTCATTTTGGAGATCTGGATTACGTGAAGCATGCGCTTACCCTTTTTACCGACTTTGTTGCCGTCTTTGTTCGCATCCTTATCATAATGGTGAGTAGTAGTTCGGTTTTCCATTATAATCCTTTTGTGGAGTTTGAATATAACAAAATGTGTATGTAATGCAGTTGAAGAACTCGGCCGAAAAGGAAGAGAGGAAGAAAAGGAGGAGGGATTAGGAAGACATTTGACAAAAATAAATTGAATGTATGATAAATATCATATACATTTACAGTTGTTGGTACATACATAACATTAAATGTGGTTTTGGACTAATTTTTGTTTGGATATGAAAACAACTACAATTTGTGTGCATGTTTTGTTCTGCCAACAGCTATTTTTTTTTTTGATTACTTTCTTTTGCTTTCACTCCTTTTATATTAAAAGGTGGGTAGAAAGTCATTTGATCTAATTTAAAACTGATAAATCGTAATTGGGTGTTTGGTTATAATTTGATCTATAACCTTCAAATTAGATAAGTGGGTTGTTGAATGGTAATCTAGCATTCTACAGAATTGAACTTATTGTTCGCTGACTAACTTTATTATTTAATTATCATTTGATTAATAACTATACACAATTATAATATCATAAGTTATTGTTTTTTAGCTAATATATAATATACGTTAGTATACAACCTAAAAGAGAAATTGAATCAAGATATTGGATAAATACAGTTCGATCCAATTGATAACTAGTAATATCTTATAGATAGAATTGTGTTTCAATCTAACCATTCATTGGATTAGGTTGAATTAGGGATCGTTGGATAAAATACTCAATGTTAGTTGAAAAGGATTAAGATGACAATCTAAAATCCAATGTTTGCTTGGATTGGATTGGATTTACTTAAATTTATTTATTGGATTTTACCCCTAAATATTAGTCAATAAATCATTGGTATTCAAGTTATAAGCAAAATAGGGTATTATTCTAAAATAGTTGAATGGCTCTCTTTTATTCGCTCTTCTGCTTTCGCCTCCTTGCATTTAACTGCCTTGGGGGTTTTCCTACTTTTTAGAGAGAAACCACGCATATTTTTTCGATATTTTTTTATAAAGATCTCTTTTTATAACATTATGATTTGCGGAGTGGCTAACTAGAAATATATTTTAATACATAAATCTAGGAATCAGTCCAGAGAATACATAAAAGGAATATAGAGAAACTAAAAATATTGTTGAGGCCCCGGAGATTACGTTGATAGCAAGAAGAAGGGAGTCGGTTTTTTCAGTCGACTAGTGGGTGCATTCTTTGCCTGTAGGACGCACGATAGAACACAAGTTTAGTTAACCAAAGGCAATTTCGGTCCACATTTACACCCCATATGTGTGCAACCATAAGTTTTACAATCTCATAAATTGTTTCTACTTATAAACCCTCCTCCTTTTTATTCATCCGTGTATAAATTATTTCTACTTATAAACCCACTTCTTTTTTATTCATCCACCTATGTGGGATGACTCAGATAGCCGTTTACATATTTTCAAAATCCTTTCAAGTATATTACTTTTTTTATTAATTTCTGATTCATACGAGCTCCTATTTTGACGTTCAATATACAACGAATGTATCACAGATGAGAACATCAACCTTTAATAGTCTACATAATTTAAGATTATATAAGATCCAAAATGGGCAAAACCCATTTAATCCGACTAAAATAGATGTTATAAGTTGCTTAATTGACACTTACAAAATCTTAGTTATTTTGAGATGGATTGAGAAAAAATGAGATAGAAAGTGAATAAAGGTGTCATTTGACTATTTTTGTGAATTTGTATATTCTTTTATTTCATTCACGTTTTTTTAGCCTATCCACTTTTATAAGATAAAGGCGAAATACAGCATAAAAAACATGAAATTCAAATGAAATATAACAAAAAAAGTATGATTGTTTAGTTTACAAGTTCAATAGTTGTTGTAGAAAGTTTATTAACTACTATATAATCAAAAAGTAGTAGAAAAAAATAATTTGGTTTGAGATTCTTACTAGTAAAATGATTTAATCTATTGTTATAGTATTTATTATGAGTGAACAAGGATGGTGTTCGATTGATTTGAGCTTGAGCTCTAAAGGTCAAAAGTGTCTGAAGGTCTCAGGTTCGAATCCAAGAAGGAATAAAAATCCCCTTGTGACCACGAAGGTTTAAATGCGGTGACCTTGAGTTATCCGTGAAGCGGCTGGTCGTCCTGGGATTAGTTGGCTCGTATAGCAGATTATATATCTAGGTTAATTAAAAAGATGGTTAACCATCAACTTTTGTCTCTTTTGAAAATTTCATGGGTTTTTATAGTTCCTTGCGTAAATCATTATTATGTGTATCACTTCTTAACGATTTGCTTAAAACATGTGCACAAAATTTGTGATTATTCCATGAATTGTATTGTAGGTGAAGTAAACTACATCACCTTTTTTCACCACATCTTTATGACTTCAAATAAAAAGACAAAAAAAAAATTATTCGTTTTATATCTCTATATATCTTTTATGTTATCTCATTAACTCATAGGAAAAACGAACAAGATGGAAATTGGATGATGACATAAACAATATATATATATATATATATATATATTTGTTGGGTATTTGTAGTTCATCAAAATCTTAACAACAAACAAAAATACTAAATAAAAAATCTATAACAGTTAAATAAAAATAAGACCGTCTAAACAAGGTTAATAACTCTTCTTCATTGAGATTGAATGTGCACAGATGTGTGTGTGTGTGTATATATATATATACATATATACATATATTTTTGTTGAGTTGTTTGTTTACCTCTTAATAGTTCCAGTAAAAGATACTATCTAAATCATTAAAAAATGAATCTTGTTTGACCAAAAAAATATGTTTTTAATGGTTCCAAAACTCTTTGAATGATTTTGTATCATGTACTTCTCTTAACCATTCAACGCCCTAATTTCATTGTAAAAAATATGAGTGATTTAAAAATATTAATGAATTAATTTGTATTTATTTTGACCAACAATTTGAAGGATAAAACCCAATCAACAAGGATCTCATATTTGTTTCCATATCATATATGTTAACCAATGGCCACTATATCATATGTAATGGAAGATATATACACATATCCTTCAAGATAACAAAACAAGTGATGCCCCTTCTTTGTATGTATTTTATTATTCACTTTGGGTTTGGGTAGTGGGGTTTGGGGTTTTTTTTTCTTTTAGTTTGTGGGTTGAGAATCTTTATTTGATATGAAAGTTTACCCACAAATTTGGGGGATTGTTTGCAATGGAAAATCAGTTTGCTTGATTTAGACATAGGAAAATGTTGAGATTTGGAATTTCAATTTACAAGGGGCTTTATTGTAATTGCATAAACAATCGGTGGCTAAGTGAGTTAAAAGCAAACTAAATTGGACCCTTTCCATGATTAGCAAAATAGTCCCCTGCTTTATTATGAATCTTTTTTGTAGTCCCTTGGATTTAAATTTCACTCTATTTAGTCCCTAAATTAACTTCTCTTTTGGCCTAGCTAGACGCTTTTAGTTTTGTTGTTATCAAAACATCAAGGCATATCATTACCTATATTTTTTTTCCAACACTCCTTTGAGTGTGTTTAATCATATATGATATTGAAATTTTGCGCCTTCTCACGAAATGTTTAACTTATAGTTTGAACATGCCCCTATATATAAAGAGAGTCGAGTTTCGGTGAAAAGGGAAATTTTAATGAGAAACGTAAGAAGAGATCTTCATCCTTTGATCAATCCTAATTGAATGTCAACACTAATGAGATGCACCAGATCAATTCTCTTCTAAAGCGCAAGTCACGGATGGACATGAGATTAAAAGTGATTAATGGTTCAGTTTTCTTCTTATGATTCTCAACATAACTTTCCTTCTCACACAATAATTCGCCTATATATATATATATATATATATATATATATATATATAATTGTGTTACATATACATGCATGTATGTATGTCGTGAATAAAACTTCCTGATTAGTAATAGACGATTGATAATTTCATATTATGAAGGAGAGGCTTGAATGAACATTTTGATTTCTATACCCTCTTGTGGAAAATAAATTAAATTAAATTAATTTCATCATCATCTAGATTTGTAATAAGATGAATTTAAGAAGTATATAATTATGCCGAAAAAATCAGGCATCATGTAGAATTTATAAACATAAAACTTATAAACAAATATCAATGTACACATTGTAAAACATTGCTTCTGTTATCATATAGCTACTTTATCGAAAGTGGCCGATTACCTCCCGAGGGGCTAAATAGTAAATACCGGTATCAAGAAAAGAATTTGGGGGTTAGAATGTAATTTACAAAAGTAAAAGGATAAATTTTGAGAAAAAAACATTATGATAGCGATTAAAATATAAAAATAATAACTGATATTAGAGATTGCATACATGAGATGAGTGACCAAAAATAAAATTTAAATAGAACGTGGGTGACCACTTCATTTGTTGTAATCAGAATTTAATTTTTATTTTATAATGCAAAATAAAAATAAAACAATTTTAAATATTTTATGATCATTAGACCATAAATTCAGTAAAAGATTTAAATTTTTTATGGATCATTAAACCATCATTTAAAGCATTATGAGTTTTTGTAGTTTATTTACTAAAATAGAAGAAATAATATATACTCATTTAAAACATTTATATTATTATTATTGTTGTAGTTAAAAAAATATATTAATAGGTTATTTAGCTACCAATTAGTTATTTATTTTATTAATTATTAAAAAATTCATTATATTTTTTTATGTCTATGAAAATGTTCGTTAATCGTTTCACCGTCCATCTACACCATTAGCGTCTATCGCCCACCATTACCATTATCATCACTATCATTGGCCACCAAAACCTATCGTTTTCTACTTGAAAAATCCATCAACCATTCTTTGGGGAAATAAATCCAACTCATTAGATTTGTGTTTTTAGTTTGAAACAACCCCATATTAATTCCTTTTTGAATTTATCAAACCCATTTCCAACAATATATAAAATAAACTCTCATATAGGGTTACCCTCGTTTTTTAACAGTATATCGATCAAGATGTTAATGGTGGGGTTTTTTATTTGTTACATGCAACCAATTACCGTAAATGGAATAAAATAAAAAAATTGAATCACTTTGTTGTTGGTTTTAAATTTCGTTTCCTATAATAAATCAAAATATGTTTGTTGCTATTTTATTGCATTTGTGATTATACAAGAGATTAGATTCTTGGAATTCTATAGAAACTGTCTTTTTGAAGTATATTTAACTGTACCACAACAATTACAATGCCTGCTTAATGAATGCATCGTATTGATAAGTTTGTCCTTATCAAACGGACATTTCTTTGAAGTCAATGTCGATAGAGTCAGATAAATTAATTGAATCGGTCTTTATTAACGATTGACGAATGAATACACATATTCAGCTATATATTATTGTCTTAATAAGTATTACTTACATTTGTTTTATGGAAAGTAACGAAATAAATGCCTTATTTTGTTTGAAAAAATGTGAATTAATTAAAAATATTGGATTATATTTCTTGAATTCTTTTTCTATTAAATAATATTGAAACTAATAATTAAACAATATTTTGAGAAATACATGGATTATGTGAATTATCCCAAGTGGGGTAGTTGAGTGAAGGGACATTTTACAAAATAATGGAAAAAATATTGAAATAGTAGGGACACTTGTCGCTACTTCATTGGTTAGATCAAAGATTAGGTCTTCCTGCCCACACTAAAAAATAAATAACATTTTGGTTTCTTGAAGTATTTTTTTTTATAAGAAGAATTATTATGTTATAAAGTAAGTCATGTGAGTCACTCACCACCTCTCTTTCAATAATAACCAATACAAAAAAAACACACACACACGCATCATACATGTATAATCATTATAAACCTAATAAATCATCTGAACCGGTTATCATGTGTTGTTTCACATATGAAACAACATGTGTGAAACAACATGTGTAAATATATAGCATTTCTACAATATTATTTCATATGTGAAATGTTGATGGTTGTTTTTGTATCAAAATCTTAAGATCTTTGATTAAAGTTTTTTTTCGCTTTTATTAACTTGTTCAAATGTTAATTTGTAGCCAACGTTTGGTTTTAAGTCTTTTAATAAAGAAAACATTGTATATTTTAAGTGTAAAAAGAAAAAGATGAGTGATCAAAGGGGGCATAAAGGGTTAGTAGACTAATGGGACAAGAGACGGTGATGATTTTTCAATCCTTTTGACCAATGACGATATGCAATGGTCATAACTGAGTTTTAATATAAGTTTAAATGGCTTATCACCGTATACGTTTATTTCAAGTAGTTTGGCAACAATGTGAAAGAAAATAAAGGCATGAAAAAGGTAAAATACATGGTCCCGATCACTACCTAGAAGGGGCTTGAAGTTGAAGCAGATGTTTAGAGGTATCGTTTGACCAAAATCAAGAAGGAAAAAAGTGTCGAATAAATGCCATGAAGGATTATTGGTGTCGATTATGCAATAATGTTGGGTCCAATGTGCAAATAAGTTAAAACCTTGCAACATATATGTAAATGATAATAAGGTGTAAGTTGAATATTGTATGTCTTAATGAGATTATGTGAAATAAAACAGTTTTCGTGCATGTGGAATTGTGGATGTTTTTTCTTCTTTCATATCAAATCTTCACAGTAAAACGTAAGAATTTCACAATAAAAARMCACTGAACTTTTATATCAAAACATCATACTTTCACAACAAAAAACACGTAACTTTCACAAYGAAAACACTGAACTTTTATATCAAAACATCATACTTTCACAACAAAAAACACGTAACTTTCACAACGAAAACACTGAACTTTCACAACGAAAACACTAAACTTTCACAATAAAACGCCAGACTTTCACAATAAAGACACCAAACTTTCACAAAAAAATTACGAACATTCACATAAACGAAGCTTTAAGTGGAAAAACGAACATTGACATGAAAAATGCAGCAAATATGCATAGGAAAACATATTAAACCTTTGCGGTAAGCACACAACAAACTCTCGTAGTATGTATATGAACTTTTACAATGTTACATGGTCTCATGAAAAATGTCTGGTTTCATGGGAATTTCCATCGGTGTTTTCTATGTATATCAAAATTTTCATGTTGTAAATGACATAGAATATGTTTTAAATGACATAAAATATGTTTTAAATGTAAATTCATGAAATTTAGAAGGGGTCGTGGATCGGGGTTAATTTCGACGGTAATAGGTTGCGGGGAGAATGCGAGGTTGGAGAGAAGTAGAAACGAAATGGATACAAGATGCCGATGAATAAGGGAAAAATGACACATCACCCACTAACAAGTCTATGGTCAAAGTTATTTTCTACCATTTTAATCAAGATATGATCGATACTTTTTTTATGTTCGATTCCATATTTTAACTATTCTCGATATACAAGTCTTGTATACTCTTCCCTTTAAATTTCTTATGTCTTTATTTTTAATAAAATCAGAAGTGCAAATAAAGAGGGGCTCGATAATTTTTAAGGGTTATAATGTTGTTTTATTTCATAAATCATAAATTGAACCATGTATTGATGAATTTAAACTCAAACGGTAATGACTTTATAGATAGTCAATGATGGTGAGTTAGATCAAACGATTTTTGTTCATCGGAAACAATTTACAACGAGGAAATAATTACACGAGAGGAAACCGAACGAAATTGATATCATTTATATGTGTCGTATAGTTACCTTATTTGATGAAGACAAAGAAAATTATTATAATACTTTTTATTTAAATATATAGAATATAGACTTTTTTTTATATAAAAATACTCATTATCCGAATGAAATAACACGTCTAAGACCATTTCAGTCTAAATATTTTCACTTTCAAAATTATTTTGAAGTTTCAACATAATTTAATATTTTATGTCATTTCTTCTTTTGTATTTTTTCTAATAATAAGTATGCGCAAACCAAGAATTGAATTAAGTAATAATAAGAGAAACTATAAATTTGGTTTGTCGAAAATAATACTTACAAGATGACCATTGTGGTTTGTAAAAACGTTCGGATTTAATCCATCCCTCTAACGGATATTGAAAAATTTAGTTAAATGAGAGACATTTTCATTATTTTAACTATTTTTGTCTTTGTTTTTTAACTAATTAAAATCAATTTGATTCCTGTGATTTTTGATTTCTTAAATGACAAAAATCAATAAAAAGATGAAAATACAGAATTTGTTAGAGGGAGTAATCAGATCTAGATGTTTGTGCAAATCATGACAACCATCTTATAATTTCAAAACTACAAAAATGAAAAATGAAAACGAGATTTGTAGTTTACTCTAAATAATAATAATAATAATAATATAATGCATTTATGTGATAAATGAGTTGATTAAGGACCCACCAATGACCTAGATTAATGGACGGTCAAGATGTAATCTTGAATTAAATATGGTAAAAAACTTTGTGATGTACAATAACAATAGCAGAGACTTTTTAGGTTATTGACCCAACAATGTTCCTAAGAAGATAAGGTTATTCTTTTTTTATTCTTTTTTTTTTTTACTTAAAATAAATGTAAATTTTTTAATTTTTAGATTATCCTTAAATATAAAATTCATATGTGAATTATGGTATTTGCTAAATGTTTTCATTAAAATTAATTAAATAATAATAATAATAATAATATTTAAGTATAAGTATAAGAAGAAAGAATGAATAATGAAAAATAGGGTGCCTCATAGCCTATATGAAATACGTGAACCCCAACAAAATATGATGATGCCACTTAGCCGCCCAAGGACTTTCTTTTTCAACCCCAGGGTAATTTCGTCTTTTCTTCTACATCCAATGCCAAGGATTGTCCCTTGTGGTTTTCACAAACAAATGGATGGAACTCATCAATTGTGGTTTTTTTTATAATTTAAATTCCAAAATAGTATTTTAATTAATAACTTTATACATATAACTAAGGGTATTTGGTTTTTCTATTTTTAAAATGTTTGTTTTTATCTTGGAATTACAAAAGACTGTGTCTTTATGTTTTTCGATTTTCTAAATTGTTACATGTAGGGGAAGATTATATGCAATTTCATGTGATTGTAAATCGAGTCTATATATAATTGAAACCACCCATTTTTGGATTGTATTAGACTGTGTTATCGTAGAGAAACTGGTTTAATTCTGTTCAAAGTAGGTTTGTCCATGGTTTTGTGGATTTTATATCATTTTTTTCTCCCTTAAAGCAAGCATGGCTTAAATAAAAGAATGGAAAACCTAATTCTTGGTGGTAACTCAATTGTTCTTACCATGTGTTTCCTCTGTATTGGTCACCGATTATAGCCTATTCAAAGCTAATGGTCAGGGTTCCATTGGATAAGTCAAGATGTGCACAAGTTGGCTCATGATTATTTGATTATAAAAAAAAAACTTGTTCTTTTCTATGTCATTCTATCATAACCATTTACGCTATATATAGTAATAGCAAAATAGAACATGTGTGACACATAATTTATCAAATTATCATTATACCAAATGATATGCCAGAAAGAGTAAAAGTGGAAAGATGAAGGACATTTCGGAGGATATAAACATTTTAATTAGGTGATAAGACGTTTGACAACTAACAAGCTTTACGAACCAACATGGTGTGATGTTTATCGTGTTTAGCAAATATATAGGTAAAATAAAACCGTCAAAGAAAACTATGTTAGGCCACTAACAAATGTGATGAGACATGAATCAGTAAGCTCGACATTTAGATTAAACTTTCATTCAAAACATACCAACTTAAGCTTAAACCTAGAAAATACAATCACAAACAAATATGAAATTGCATAATGGTTGCTATCTTGGAAAACCAGATCACTTGCTAACGCTTAATTGGTTCCATGCTTTCTATTTTTCTTCTATCTAATAAGTGCAAATGCCTAGATAACGACGTAAGTCTAGAAGAACGAAGAATTCCTGGTGACCAAATGCATAGTGATGAATGAAAATAGAACTTAGTGTCCTTCGATACAAGGTTGTATATCAGTTTTGAAACAAATAATTTTTTTTAATTTATGAAAAATACAATGTTAAACAAAGAAGCTACATGGATGTTGTGTTAGTATCAAGTCTTAAACCAATGCCACCATACTTTTGAAAACTTGATTGTATACCAGTTTGACAAAGGGCTATATCTGGTAAAAACGAGTTGGATTTATAATGCATTATTCTTATACTGATTATCTGATGCATCTTGTGTACCCCTTTAGCAGATGGACCATTTTATGCCGTAGGACCTTTTGAACCAAGCACGATACATTTTTTCGACGACTTTATTGCACTTTTTGACAAATATGTTCAAAACCATGTTGCTTAATGTGTAGTTTGAAAGCTTAAGGGGGTAAATTGAACATTTAACCATTACATGAAGGACCATTTTTGAAAAAAAAAAAAGCTATCTTTGTTGTGGTTGCATAGATGCACCTAGGCCTCATGGTTTCACCATATTGGTTGAATCTAAAAATTTGACAAAATGGTCAGTGCATGCCACGTAGCCAGGTGGACCCCGATCTAGTTGCTTTTCATAATATCAACGGCTGCGATCGTTTCAGTTAGTAATGTACATTTATCTACATTAAAGTCAAGAAATTTATTTCTATAAAAAGTCAAAAAATTAAAAAGAATTTATTCAAGAAATTCAGAAATTTGTTGGAAAATATAAATGAAAATAGAATTTAGAGATTAAGTTTGGGAAGACAAGGCTCATGACCCATGCCTCAAAATAATTTTATTTATTTATTTATTTGTTATTTAAAAGTAATAAAAAGTTAAAAAAAATAATTTTTATATAACTTTTTGTAATAATATTTCTATTGATGTATTTTTTTATTATAAATAAGATAGGGAATATATTTTTTTTTTACCATTTTACTTGAGCAATTTATGAGATATTTTATGTGTTTTATAAATATATAGATATTAAATCATACGATGTATTTTGAAAAAAAACGTTTATATGTATTTTAAAATAAAAAATTACACGACAAAGCATTTAAGTTGGAGTTAATTATTGAAGCATGGCACCTAGAAAAGTTAGGTTTTTTGTAAATATTACTATCTTCTTTATTTTATTTTTTTTGACTTTTGAAGCTCGATTAAATATCATCTGAAATTTTAAAACACACAATATTAAATTAAGCATTTGGTTAATATAAGCTGTTTTCATTTGTGATGAATTGTCTAAACTACCCTTTCATTAGTATGTTATGTCGTAAATTAAGAACCATTCATGACTTTTATGAGACAAATAAACAACTTATTGGTATGGAAAAATGTAAATTTTTATTTCATTCGGAGTTGTTAAGAATGTGATATTTTATTTTTGGGTATCCTTTAGTTTATATCACTTGGAAAATATAACTTTTTAAAATTTACCAAAAAGTAAAATATCACGTTTTTTTTACAACTCAAGTGAAATACTGAAAAATAATTAGAAAATTACATTACACATAATTGAAAAAAGTTTAAAAAAACACTGAATTTTTTTTGAAAATTTACATGAAATAGTTTTATAAACTAAGGTTAATCAAACAATTTTTTTTTTCCAATAACCTCAAAAAATAAGTTAGTTCATGGTCAACGAACATGATCGGAGAGGTATTATAGATTTTGGATCAACTATAAATACTTTTATAAACTATGTGTTAAATCATATGTTAATTTTTTAAACAAAGACGACGTTTTTGATTACGATATGTATATAATGTATGAAGTGTGTCATTTTTTTATGTATACGTTTTGATTGAATGAGTTAATTTAATAAGTATAGGTCATTAATTAGTTCACATATAGACAATGGCCATACGTAACTTTATTTATACATAAAAATATTATTATTAAAATTTCTAATTTGAAACATATTAACTTAAATCTTGGGTATTAATGTGGGATATTTTATGAATAAAAGGTGTGAATTGTGATACATCTCTTGGTCATAAACAAAATAATAATAATAATAATAATAATAATAATAATAATAATAATAATAATAATATATAATAAGATCAATTATTTAATGGGTATTTATAATTCTTGAAGATAATTTAAAAATATTGAGAATCCATTTGTTTTATGATTTGGGAATGTTAAACAAAACATAGAAAAGTCAACATTATTTTCATCTAATCTCAATTATGGGTGTTAACATAAATTAATTAAAAATTTATAAAGATTAAAAAAATTAAAATAAAAATAAAAATTGAATTAAACCAAAAGAAAAAGAAAGCTGAAACATTTACTTCGTATACAATACAAGAAGAAGAAGAAGTGAGGGTCATACGCACAAAACACAACTTCTCTTTCTTTCCTTCTCTCTCTCTCTCTCTCGCCATTTTCATCTTCCTTTCCCAACCATTTATTAGATTCCTTCCCACAAGTCTTTTCTTTTTCTTCTTCCATTGGATTATTTTGGGCAGATGCTCATGTTCTTATGAAACAACAACAACCCATCTAAAACTCCTCTAATTTCTCTTTAAATTCCTCTTTTTTCCCAATAATTTGCTCAACTTTGTGTGGGTTTTTGAAGAAATTAAGCCATTTTTCTTCAGGGTTTTTTATTTTTATTTCTGGGGATCTCTTGAAATCTTTCTTTTTAAACAACTCTTCCATACCCAGTTGGATTTTGTAATAATATTTCTGGGTTTTAATTTTTTTTTTTTGTGTCTGGAAAACATGACTTTTCTGTGCAGGGAATAGTTCATTTTCTCTAAAATATATTTGGGAACTTTTTTAATTTAGAAAAATTTAAGAGAAAAAACAAATTGTTCAGAGATGGGAAAGCAAGGACCTTGCTATCACTGTGGTGTTACAAGTGAGTTTTTATTTTATTTGGGGGAATTGGTTATTTTCATGTTGGGATTTTTGATTTACTAAATAAAATGGGGTTCTTTTTGTTGCTATTTTCTTTACTGTGTCCAGATTAGTTTTGGAGATCATGCTTGACAATACCCATATGCTGGTTTGGTCTATAATTGTAGGAAATTACCTGGAAATTTTTTGAAACAATTATTGACAAATATATGATTCTTGTGTTGATTATTGTCTGTTTCTGAGATTTTTAATATAATATCTTGACATAAGATTAATTATTGAAGTATCTGGTAGCTTTGGATTGCCTTCTTCATGTAGAACACAAGGAATGTTAGGAATTTGAGTTTGATTTTTTTCTTCAGAATTTGATGATTAAACTTTATCAAATACAGAGTAGCCTCTCTCTTAATGCCTTCTGGTTTAATCAATGCTTTTGTTGCTTGGTTTAGCTTCAAATTCTAAGTCAATAGCAATTGAATTGGGTGCACTCAACCTTTTCGATATTTTGCCTGTGAATTTGCTTCATAGTTGACATCAAACAACTCTTCCTTCTGTATTCCTGTTGCTAGCTCTTTCACATTCATGTTGTTCTTGAATTCTTTTAAAGTTTAATGAATGATCAAACATGTCATTCACCAATCTCTTCTGAAGTTGCTATACAAATGGAATTTGTTCTCCAACATTCGAACTACTTAAGAAACATTCATAGTGAAGTTTTATATTTGTTAAATGCATTCGGTATTCGTTTCCTAATGCACATTCCCTCTATGAGTATGCAATATGATTTTAATTAAATCCATAAAATCCTTTAAAACCTTTTGGTTCTTGATCATTAGGACCAATTTACCTTTCTTGTTCTTTAGAAACTAGTTTAGTTCTTTTTTGACACCTTCGGAAAATTACAGGCACCCCTCTTTGGCGAAACGGGCCTCCAGATAAGCCTATATTGTGCAATGCGTGTGGATCACGATGGAGAACTAAAGGATCACTTGTAAACTACACCCCTCTTCATGCTAGATCCGAGCCTGATGATTTTGAGGACCATCGAGTTTCAAGAGTGAAAACCATATCCATTAAGAATAAAGAGGCAAAATTACTGAAAAGAAAACAGAATTATGACAATGTAGTAGGTGGCAGTGGTAGCATCATGCTTGGTGGTGGTGGTTTTGGTGGCGGGCTTGCCCATGACCACCATAACCAAGGGTTTCGCAAAGGGTTTGATGAAGATACAAGCAATAGATCAAGTTCTGGCTCTGCTATATCTAACTCTGATGGCTATATGCAGCTTGGCAGCGCAGATGCTAGTGATTTGACAGGTTTGTTACTAGCGAAACTGTGAGTTTTCACTTGCAAGATTTGTAGTTTTGTCTTGCATAGCCTTTGTGGCTAAATAAAATACGAAAAGGTTGTGGTCTTTTGTTCTTATAAGAGTGGATTTTTGCTATAAGTAACGTTTTGCTGATTGGATGATGAGACTTGCTAAACAAAACCATCGAATTCACCCTTTGAATCACGAATTTCTTTGGGTCCTAAAGATTATAGTTAAGCTCAAGCCATGTAGATCTAGTAAGCATAATCACACCCAATTCTTTAAGTAAACGGTCCCTTAGTGGCATTCAATATGCACTTACTTAAGAGTTTGTTTGTTAAGAGCTTAATAAGCTTAATGTGATTCACAACTTATTCGGTCAGTTACACATGACTCATGACCGTTTGGTAGTGACTTAGTGATATAGAAAGTGACTTATTCAGTAAGCTTCTAAGGGGGAGCTTTATGCAGAAAGCCAAGTTTTTCCCAATTAAAAAACACGCTCATTCCATCTATAAAAAAACCCTCCCAAACAAAAACATTCTCAATCTATACAGACAGATTAATCCATACAGGACTTAATGTAAAACCAACCAAACAGCCGTAAGTAGCATGACTATCATTCACCAAGGTTGGCTCTAGCGTTCTCTAGAAAACTCTTTGGAGGTCTAAGGATTTCTAGTTTTCTCCTAGATATTCTACAATTCTATTGTATCCTATAGTAGCCATAAACCACTTGATACATGTGTATATACTCTTGGTGGTTTCATAGACGGTACCTTAAACCTTATCATGATTAGAATTCCCTTGAGGAGGTGGAGTTTCCGAATGACAAATACTCCCTCCTTCCCGAAATAAGTGGTCATATTTCTATTTTAGTTTGTTCCAAAATGAGTCTCACTTCCAAATTTTCCAATTCTACCCTTGATTATGAGATGGAGAAGTTCATTACACCCACTATTATTAAGGGTAAAACCGTCATTTAGTCAATTAAAAAGCGTAATGTTTACACATTTCTAAAAATGTATGCCTTTTTCATTGTGTGACATTTATTTTGGGATGGAGGGAGGACTTGCTTTATGTTCAAGTGACTTTAAAGCAACAATAGAACTAAGATATCGTTGTCCTTTACCTTTTTCAGGTCCAGCCCAATCATCTGTTGTGTGGGATACGTTGGTACCTTCAAGGAAGAGGACATGTGTTAACCGGCTAAAGCAATCTCCTGTTGAGAAGCTTACCAAAGATTTACATACCATCTTACATGAACAACAGTCGTATTTTTCGGGATCTTCAGAGGAGGATTTGATTTTTGAAAGTGACACACCAATGGTTTCAGTCGAGATAGGACATGGGAGTGTACTTATGCGCCATCCCAACTCAATGGCTCGAGAAGAGGAATCTGAAGCAAGTTCTCTTTCTGTTGATACAAAAAATGAGGCTTATTCACGGTTGACTACCCTTCCTGTATATAATGCCAACAAGGGTGGCAACTTTTCGAGCAGGCGGATTGACACATCCAAGAAGCCCATGAATCAAGACCATATGAACAGGTATATACATAAACATCAATCACATGCATACTTGACCATCTATAGATTTAATACAATCTTTTAGTCAATTAGAGCACATGTTTTGTGGATTAAGTGTGATTTTTCAAAATTTCTATCAATCAATTCACATCATTTTGTTATTAATTACAGGGATAATGACGAGAAGTTACAGATACTCATGAACCATAATTCACCACTGTGCCATATAGATCTTAAAGTAAGATGAGTTCCTCTTATGGTTAAATTATTTAGGTTGATTTAAAGATTGGGAAACGTAGAATGTTGTATACGGTATTACATTTTCTGGGAAATGAGGTTTGGTTCCGGTGACAACAATCCTTTTTCGTAATAATGTGAGAAAAAGTGAAGGTATATTTATATTGTGTGCAGGTGACAATATTCACATATGAAGGTGATGTGAAAGTTATAATCTTCACCCAATATAACGTAATATTTACGTACTTACCCTTGGCTATTGTACTCATGGGAACTTTAACTTCTTAATTACAGGATGTTATCAACTTTGAAGAGTTTGCAAGTCATATGACAAAGGATGAACAACAACAACTACTTAAGTATTTACCTCTTGTCGACAATGCTCAACTCTACAATAGGTTTGCATCTTTTCTTGTAATACTTTTCTTACCTTGCTCGTGATAAAGATAAATCTGCATCTTCCTCTCTGCCTTAGTGTGTGACCCTTAGGGTTCTAGTCACGTTGGTAATAACAATGAATCGTTATACATTTATGCTTAAGTTCATGTAAATGAGTGTAATAAGCGTTTATTCTCAAATCTACAGCCTCAAAAGCATGTTTGATAGCCCTCAGTTTATGGAGAACCTATCCTCCTTCCAGAAACTTCTTGCTGAAGGGGTGTTTGATCTCTCCTTTCCGGTGGTGAAAAACGAAGGATGTAGAACATTGAAGAAGCTTGCTCTTTGTAATGTGACAAAATCTGACTGGGTAGAGAAATATAATCTGCTCCAGGTTTGAATTTGAACAAAAAGAAAATGCCCGTATTGTCAAAATTATATCTTTTGAACGAATGTACACTAATTTCAGGATCTTTTTATGTTCTGTCTCGGATTGTAGGATACAAAATGTAAATATGATGGCGGAGGGTCTGTAGTTGGTGGAGTACGTAATGCCATGACACCTGGCCATTCAGTAAAGTTAAAGAGATCGCGTGATGCGCAATTTCAAGCCTATACAGGTTGGTCTTCTATTCTTGAAATTCATTTTGGTTAGCAAAAATACGGAGCTTTGGTGCAAAATGACTGTTTTATTCTATCTTTAAAGAAAAGAAGGGTAAATTATTTAACTATTGGAACTTTCAGGACCAAAAACAGCAATGAAAAGCCCTAAGAGAACATCAATGAAGACAAACTATGAGCACAAGGAGGTTACAGACAACGATGGCCCTGGATTCAGTCCGAGAAGTCTATTCGCCTTGCCTCCTGACAATAGCTCCCTGATGCTTGATTCATTGAGATATGCAGATGAAAGTTGTGATCAAGATCTCTTGCTAGACGTGCCTTCAAACAACTCATTCCCTCAGGCGGAACTTCTCCGGCCAACTTTGAGCTTTCCAGCAGCCCAAGCAAGCACTTGTAGTAGCTCGATATATCAAAACTTTGTTGGGCGCTGACAAACTAGACAGAATCTCTAGGGGTTATCTAGGTGACTGTTTTACTATGATGATAAGCTATCCCAGACCATTGTAAACTTTGTTGGGGTGTTACATTTTGCAAAGGACCTTATGGTTTGGGTTCTTGAATCCCAAGCATTAAGTCTGCAAACTAAGGGTTGATGGTTGCTTTTTTGACTTGTTTATAGGCATGGTTGGGTTCTTTTTGTATTTGCTGACAAAAGATTGTAATATAAAAAGCTCAGAATTGCAAGAGCTGGTAATCCAATCCCTAGAGATTTTTAATGCAAATTGGAGCTAACTTTTCAAGTTACAAATGTTAAAGAATAACCACAACTCCTAATTCCAATCATTCTCAATCTTGGAAATTAGCCGGTCATTTGGGGTAGAGGACATGTCCGCTTGCGTTCCATCTTTAGACCTTACTTTTTCTAGTGGGATATATTGGTTCTATCCGAATATACTGATTTAGTTTGGTTTGTTTGGTCAGGGGTTCTGGGGTTTTGTCTTTTATATTAATAATGTGTGGATTGGATTTAATAGACGTGTTACATTTTTAGTAGTTAGAATGTGTTTCTGTTGTTTGCTTTTTGTATTTTAGTCATGTTTAGGTTATGCCTAAATATTGTGGAGTGGTTATGCTAATGTTGTTTTCTAATGCTCGGCATATACACCTACTTTAATTGTTTTGGTTCTTAGCCAATCTTGATGATAACCAATTTGTGAAATAAAAGTAGAAGGCATCAGGTGGGAACAATCGTCTTGATGATTTGATCATGAGCCAAACCGTTGGTTATCTTATCTTAGTGGTGATAATAATCTTGCGATATCTTTTAATTAAGATGCTGCAGGTTTTCGACTTATACTCTAAAAGACAAAATTTAAAGATGATTCGGTCCGAGCTAATAACTTTATTGTAATCGGAATTCAGAAATAAGTAAGGCAGAAAGAAAGAAGGCATATTTGGATGTGGGAAGCATGTGAATTAGGTTTGAATGGTAGTGCTGCTATCTTGGTTGATTGATAGTGATGAGATCTTTACCTACGACCATACATGTGTGATAAAAGAGAAGACAACACCAAAAACACGCATTATGTGCATTTTCTATTACCCAACCCAAACCCAAACCCAATGGATGGACAACTTTACTCAACAAATAGCTTTTACACCAACATATGAAACAATATTTGACCTATACATATCCCTATATATATTTATATATTATATATGGCAAAAGCTAATCAAGAAACTCAAATGGTATTCTTGTTTTGATAATGTTTTCATTGTTGTGATGTCAAATCATTACATAGTGGTTTATATTATTTAATTCTTCTCTTTTTTACATATCGTGCACGAAAGATATATTTATGATTTTTATTACAAGGGACCACGTGATGGGTTTGGGTTTGTGGACGTCACAATTTGTGGTTAGGAACTATCAACCACTTTGGATGGATGGCTGGCCCGAAGCCTCTGTAGACCGAACATGGAAAAGAGTTCCGGTAATTCATAAATTCGGTAATTCAAAAGATCGAGAAGCACTAACATCATAATAAGACTAGAACCCATGATGGTCAATAAATCAGACATCATGATTACTTATGAAACTAACATCATAATAGGTAATTACTACCAACATACCATTATCAAAGATCAAGAAGAATCGCAAAAGGGTTGTTCCAAGATTAGCTCTTTTGTAAACACAATCTGCTAATGGCATTTTACCCACTTTCTCTGTGCCATTTATATGCTAAAGATTACAACTTTTTATCTATATTTTAACTGATAGAAAGACAGATATCACCAAATGTCACCTGCCAAAAGATGTTATAAGTTCTTGAACAAGATAGCATTATGGCAACCACTATCACCACCTTTTACCAGTTCTTGAGATGCAAGCTTGAATCTTGAAAACCTTCTGGTGGCTACCAAGTACCAACTAAGCAAACCTGAAATCTCCACCCATTCTTAGCACCACCACCACCACCACCTTCTAACTCCCCCATCAATATATTCAAATCTGGTCTGAGACATTGATAAGATCCTTTTGTTTCATATGATCACTCTCGCATACTTAACTTACTGATATCATCCATGTGCTTTTTTGAGTTTGATCAAACTATCTAGAGCTCATGCCATCCCTGTTGTTCTCTCTCAGACATTTTCACATACACCTTATATGTATTCTCCATTGGCGAATTGGTTAACCCCATTCAGAAGCTTATGCTCCCATTTCTTATTTTGGATCTCGATGACATTATCTTCCAAAAAGCCTCTAGGACTCTCTCTTCTGAAATCCCAAGATTATCCGAAACATCATCCACCCGCCATTGCCTTTTCTTCCCCAGCGCCACCACCGTCTATTTTCCGATGAACAGCTTCCGTTTTGGTGGCGGAATAACGGGATTTGGCCGTCACCGCTGGAATTCTATGAATAAGCGCCTTAGGAGTTTGGTAAGCTGTCGGGCAGAGAGATGATTATGATTCCAGTTAGGTATGGTCGGAGAAGAAAACGGTTCATCGGCGTCGACCGTTCGTTTCCGATTAATCCTCCTCGTTATCTTTTTTTGAAGATCAGTTTTCCCGCCAATTTTGGTTCGCTTTTGTTCTTAGGAACAAGTACTTTCCCGCCTTTATATAGTTTCATATAAAGAAAATATTTTATTTAGCCCCCTGTATTTATAAAGATGTTTCATATGCACCCTATAGAATAACAAAATTATAAATAATAACACAATTGCTAAAATGACTTTAAACTTGATGGTTTTCTTAACATACAATTCTGATATACTTTCAAACAACATTTAAAGGATCCTATTTTAAATTGTTTAATTATGAATTGATATTTTCTTATATAAATGACGTATATAGATTTTTCAATTAAAAAACGACATTCTGTTTTACATAAAAACAAAGACTAATATAATCATTATTGCATTGTTTTTGTATTTTAATGGTCATTTTTATCTTAAAATATAAAAATATTCTTAAATTAACTATTTTGTAATAATAGAAAACATATTTACTATATATTTTTTAAATATAAATACATTGAAATATAGATAATCTAATAACACAAATAAGAGATGTGAAGATGAATGGTAATTTTGTAAGCATAAAACCAAAAACAAAGCAATAAAAATGGATACCTGATGTTAATGATATCCCTAGTACTAGTAGATGAATTCTTTTAAGAATAGAATTTACTAAACCTACTCAAGGATATGCGGCTATGATGACTACGATAAAGGAAAGAAGAAAATCATAAACCTTATAAAAGCATGAAAAAACCAATTAATCCACTTAGAATATATTTCGATGTTAGTTTTATGGAACACTTATTAGCATAATAGCAATTCCAATCTGATAGTTGTCTAAAATATTTTGTACATCCTATATCACTATGTGGGGTTGTGTATTTTATTAATTATATATGCAAATAATGAAAATACAATAATTAAAAATGAATGAGGAGGATAGGGATACATCGTATGATCATACTCATACATATGGATATGGTCGTTGTTGTTGTGTAAATCGTTATGATAATGCATGACAAGCCCAGACCCATTAAGGGCCCGACCCATTGCTCCTTTTTTAATATTTATATATTATTTTTGCTTTTAATATATATATTAATATTTAGGAAATATTTTTATCATCATAAGTAGTTAAATTGAAAGAAATAATACATATAATACTCAACAAGATAACTTTATATTAAAAAGAAATATACATTATTATAGGAACACAAAAATATTAAAAGTAAATAAATAATTCCCAATGGCCTAAATGGTCATATCCCACTCTTTAAGGCTCTGAGTACTTGTCCATCGTAATATAATTCATTTAAACTATAACTTACGATTATAAATACAAGCATTGAAAGTTAATATGTCCAAGTAAAATACCAATACCAATACCAATTCCAATTCCAAGACCTGCAACATGTTTTTTATTTTATTTTCATTTCGAGCTACTTGCTATGACATCCTCTAAGATGTATGGCCAGTGAGTTTATAGGTCTCTAAACATGCTCGTTATACATTTACTAATAAAAAGATATTCCTTTTGATATGTCATAAATCGAACCATATATAATAACATGATAGAAGAGGCATGGCAATTAGCAGAAGAAGATAGCATGACTTCGAGACAAAGGCACATGGTATAACGCAATCTTCTCATAAGTTGTCGGTAGCTGGTAGGTCAATGTATGAGGGTTGCTCTATGTCATAGTCCTTGTTTGAAATATGAGACCCAAAACCTTATTCGATTTATATCAATCTTAGGGGTGAACATTGTACGGTACCATGTTGTTTTCTCAATACTATGTACGAACCAATTGTATACCATATACCAACCGACTCTACTTGGTACTAACTTTTTTCGATTGGTACATGTTGGTACGGTTTTGTACCAATATCTCAAAAGTTGAGGTACGAGTTAGGGACTTGGGGTTGCTATGAGAGGTGTTATCCCCTAACTAGTAAGTGAGTAATAGTAACCGATATACTAGAGTTAAAGTGAACAGTAAACAAATAAAATGTTAAATTAATAAATGATTAAATTCCTCTAAAAACCCAAATGCATTAATAATTAAATGAAATTCACTTAATTGATTTTTTATTTAATAAACATATGTATATATATATATATAAGTCGGTACGGTATGGTATTACCGTGGTAGACGATTTTCAATACCATGTACCAATAACCAACTAAATTGGTACTAACTGAATTAGTACGGTTGATAATACCATTGATTGGTTTGTCATAGTACAAATCTAAGACCCTGATCCATTTTTTGCACTAAGTGTATTATTTTATGGATATGTTTTAAGACTTAATCTAGAGAATAAATTTAATGAATAGTGGTAGATATTTTTTTTAAATGTCATGCACAAGTAGAGAAGTATCATAATATCAAATGACAACAAATTATTATTTCATTTGGTAGATGTAGATGTAGATATAGATGTAGATGTAGGATGGGTTATACATATATATATATATATATATATATATATATATGTTATTATTAAGATATTAAACAAATACGAATATAACAACTACTTTGATGGGTTATCCAAGGATTAAGCCTCTTAATAACATCACAATTTTGATGTCTCTCGTTATAAATAAATAAAGGTTATTATTATTTTTATATCATATATCAGGTATGAATCAATTAAAATAGTACTATAAAATCCAATACGACCACCTTTTACGTATCATATTTTATTAATTTGATCAAGTTTATGTTGTATGATTATGGTTTCATGTTTGAGACTTGTTGATTGATATTATGTAGCAAAGAAACGATATTCATCGGTTGAAATCCAATGAATTTAGGTGGATCCAGTCCAATCATCTAATGGATATTGGATTTTGTCATTCGATTTAATCCAATTAACATTGAAAAAGGATGATTGAAACCTTTTATTGGATATTATTATTGGTCATCCATTTCGTCGGATTAAATTCATCAAATTTATTGATACAATTTTCAAAAAATTATTCATATATTTTGTTTATTTATTAGAAACCACCACGTATAATAATCAACTACCAAAATATGTTAATAATTATATATATCATTGATTGGATAAGTTCGATTTTATTGGATTTTAAATTGTTATCCAAGAACAAATCGATTCAATTTTAGATGTTGAAATTTTGAATCCGGCCCAATTCAATTAAAGGGGGAGACTAATGACACCCCTATCAATTGCCATTACCACCCATAAAACTAGTTGTCATTATTATTTTTAGTGTTTTTTATTATTATTTTATTTTATGTTTTGTTTTATTGTTATTTTTAAAGAAATTTTAATTTAATATAAATTTTTTATTTTGTTTTTTTCTGTTTATTTATATTATATTTTGATTAATACAAATTATTAATAAATATATATTTTTTATCGTATATATGTTATATTTTAATATGTATTTTATAATATTTAATCATATTATTTTAATTAATATAAATATTAATAATAAATAAATATTTTACATATATGTTAAGGTTTTTTTCTGTTATATTTTTATATTATATTTTAATTAATATAAATTATTAATAAATATGTAGCATTTTTTTAGATTTAAATGATTCAAGTAAACAATTTTTAAAAGTTTGATGATTTATTAATTAAAACATATATGTAAAGATGATTCTTTTATAAATAACTATAATTTTATTTTATCTTACCAAGGGGTGCCATTAGCACTCCCCCAATTAAAACGAGATATTATATTATTAGGAGTAGTATTGATTACAATATTAAATTATTTACGATTGTAGACCACGCTTGACTAATTCGTACTCATGAACTATACATACACGATGTTGTATGTATATAAGAGAGATACGATGTAAAACTGTTATTTTCTGCCATACATGTGTCGCTGCTTCACCACCTACAAACATGGCAGCATAGAACAAAGCAAGCAAGCCAAGGGGATTCTGAATATCTTCTTTCACAACCTTCTTTTCGTTTCTTCTGGATATCATCTCCAGATCTCAAGGTAATTTCTTTCCTCTTTTGGTTTTTCTCGACGTTTTTATCATTCTATCATCTCGATTATCTATGCAAACCGTTGCTTTTATTTCCAGTGCCCTAACTGCATCGTTTCTAAATCGTCTCGATTGTTGTTGTTTAGTATATTTACCGTTTACTAATTTTATATTTTCATCGATTATTGTTGTATGTATATGTGAAAGTGAACAATAGAATTTTCCTCTTTGTAACCCTAGACCTTAGGGGATTTTTTTTTGTTTTATAATCATCTGTTTGATTATCGGTTAGTTGCCAGGAATCAAACGATCTATTTTTCTGTTGATAATGGTGATGATGTCGAATGAATTTTTATCTGATGGGAGTGTGATGAGAAGTCGAACTGAGAATGGCAGTTGTTCCTTGAATGGGGATTCTGTTCTTCCCTCCAAATGGAAGCCTCGCACTGTGTCTGCTGTTAGGAGTTTTCCACGAGGGTGTGGACCGATTGTTCAGCCAGTTAATGTGGTTTCTCAAGAACCAGATGCATCTTCAACGTTGGTTAATAATAATAGTAATGGAGCTAAGGATGCTGCTGGGATATCGGCAGCACAGGTTGAATCTTTGCCTCCTGATGTGTCAAAATCTACAGAGGATGGAAGGGCAATGTTGATTGTGGAGCCTCACATAGTGGAGATAGAGGAGACCTTGGTGAAAAAGGAACTGGAGAATGGAGAGGATCAAGCTGTATCAAAGGAGGTTGTTAATGGCCCCGTGAATGCAGTGGTTGATGTAAAGCTTTTGTCACCAACACACGGGATGGAAAATGGTGTTTGTGTTATCAAAGAAGCTACTCCAAAGATCAAATTTCCTCGGAGAAGAGTTTCTGCGGTTCGGGATTTTCCTCCTTATTGTGGTTTGAATGCAACTGACCCAACGGAAGAAGAACGCAAAAGAATTAATGGAAAGAGTAGCTTTGGAACTGAGGATAAGGGTGGTGCAGAAAATGTGAGATTGACAGAGGCTATGGTGGTGGATGTTCTCCAGAAAACTCAAACGGATGAACTAAGCAATGAGCCTCCCATGGGAGATGAAGTTGGAGGTGAAATATCAACAGAAAAAACTATAGGTGGTGGTGAGCAATCAAACATAAACCTGCAAGATGGGAAAATCTTGAAGTTTGAACATGATATTACTGGGGTTGAACCAAACAACAGGACCATACCTCAAAACAGTGACAAATCTGTCACAGGTCAAGGGTGCCAGGAGATTGTGGTCTACAAGCGTGATACAGTCTCGGAGGGAAGATGTTCAGCTGATGCCCATGGTGAAGATTCAGAAGAGGAGTTTCAAGATGAGCATGTCCAGAATTATGGAACACAGGAGATTGTAGTGACACCAAGTATCGGATCACCTCAAAAAGACATCAAGAATATCATTGCTGAATTTGATAGACTGGGGCATGAGAAACGCCTTAAGAAGAGGATGTTTGATGATACCAACAATGTAGGATTTATTGGAGAGAAAAGGAGGGTGGTGCTGTGTCTGATGGCTCAATCATGTGGTCCACAAGAAAGTCAACAAGAGAATTTAGCCAACTTGGATGGTATTACAACCAGTAATGCCAAGGTGCATGCCTCCAAAACTAAAACACCAAGGAAGTCTACAAAGAGAAAAGCTAAACATGGAGAAAAAGAGTCGAGCTCCTCTGAGAAAAAGGTTGCGTATACCGGTACACTTGAGATGGTTGTGAGGGATGACGATGATTTTGTTGTAGCTACTGAAGAACAAGGAGAAGAAGGCCCTCCTACTTCCCATGGAGCACACAATGTGGATGTGGTGCTGCCTCCTTTTGGTCCCAAGAGTTCCAATGATGTCCGAAATAAAGTTCGCGAAACTCTAAGGCTTTTTCATGCTTTATGTCGGAAGATTTTGCAGGGGGAAGAAGCAAGAACAAGGGACGGCGAAGAAACAAAAAAAGGTCGAACTGATCTTATGGCAAAAACAATTCTCCAAGAGAAAGGTAGAGCACCTGATCGTGGTAAAAAAGCGTGGGGACCCATACCTGGAGTTGAGGTTGGAGATGAGTTTCAGTACAGAGTGGAGCTTGCTTTGGTTGGTCTTCACTGGACTCTTCAGGCAGGCATAGATTATACTAAGAAAGGCAAAGAACTTGTTGCAGTTAGTGTTGTTGCTTCAGGGGGTTATGATAACGAACTTGGCAAGCCAGACGTCTTAACGTACTCCGGTTCGGGGGGGATTGGAAAAGATAAAAAGGTTGAAGACCAAAAGCTTGAAAAGGGAAATTTAGCTTTGAAGAACAATATACTCACAAAGATTCCAGTGCGAGTTATCCGTGGATCTAAATCCAAGCCTACCGAACCTTCAGATTCAAGATCAAGGCCAATCACAACATACATATATGATGGGTTATACACAGTAGAGAAGTACTATCAGGAACCAGGACAGCTTGGCAATATGGTATATAAGTTTGAATTGAAGAGAATTCCAGGACAACCCGAGCTTGCATTGAGGGAAGTCAAGTCCAAGAAATTCGAGAAACGAGAAGGTATTTGTGTTGATGATATAACTGGCGGCAAAGAAGTGTTCCCAATATGTGCTATCAACACAATTGACGATGAGAAGCCTCCTTCATTCACTTACATTACAAAGATCATCTATCCAGATTGGTATTGCCCTGTTCCCCCCAAAGGTTGTGATTGTGTTGGTCGGTGCTCTGACAAAAGATGCTCGTGTGCTTTCAAGAATGACGGTGAGATTCCATACAACCATAATGGTGCGATAGTTGAAGCAAAGCCGCTGGTTTATGAGTGTGGCCCGTCTTGCAGGTGTCCTCCTAGTTGCTATAACAGAGTTACACAGAATGGTATGAAAATTGAGCTTGAGATCTTTAAAACCGAATCACGAGGGTGGGGGGTGAGGTCTTTGAGTTCGATCTCTTCAGGAAGTTTTATATGCGAGTATATAGGAGAGCTTCTGGAAGACACAGAAGCTGAGAAACGAACTGGGAACGACGAGTACTTATTTGATATCGGACAGAACTATAACGACTGTACAAAACCGAGCCCTGGGGAGGTAGTGGAGGGTGGTGGATTCACGATTGATGCAGCACATTACGGAAATGTGGGTAGGTTTATTAACCACAGTTGTTCACCAAATCTGTATGCACAGAATGTACTTTACGACCAGGAGGACAAAAGAATGCCGCATATAATGCTTTTCGCTGCAGAAAATATTCCTCCGCTACAGGAGTTGACGTATCATTACAACTACGCAGTGGATACGGTCCATGATTCTGATGGCAATATAAAGATCAAGAGTTGCTATTGCGGTTCTTCAGAATGTACGGGCCGGCTTTATTAGGTATGTAAGTGAAATCAGACATTTATAATACCATCAATTGCCAATCTCTTTTTGTGCTATATGGTGGTGTTAGCTTTTGCGATGCTTTACGCCATGATGTGTTAGATTCTATGCTATGCCCATGGTTTAGTTTCAACTAGTATGCTCATATCCCTAATGACACAAATTGTAGCTCAAGTTCTTTACTGGATGGCTATGTTCATATTTTCTCTGATTAGCAAACACCTGTTTTTTAGGCTATGTCAAATTCCGTACTGTGCTTAAGACAACTCTTCAACATAAGACTGGTAAAAATGACTAATTTACCCTTAATGGGTTTATGGAATTTCCAAATTTTATTTTTATACCTTGTCTAGGTTATGTTTTTTATTATCAATATATAATAAACTAAATAATATAACTAAAATATAGAAAATGTATAAAAAAATGGAATTTTTGAGGACATTAAAGTAAATATTTAAAGACATATTTGATGTTTTACAAGAGAATTAAGTTCTATTTTGAGGATATATTGGTAAAATATAAGTTTATTCCATCTTGCCCCAACTTGTTCCATGAGTAGGGGTGGAACATGCATTTTCCACTTAACAATGCCAAACATGGAAAAGTAATCCCTTTTTAGTTTACTCCTTGATGTGGGGTTTCGCACAGTATGATGAACCAATAAGTTCAGGCTTATTACCCTTGTTTAAGAAGTGTTAGCAAAGGATTGTGTGAGAATAAGAGTTAAAGTGAGAAGCGTAAAAAATAGTCTAAAATAAGAGTTAAAGTGAGAAGCGTAAGAAAGAATCTAGAACTTTGATCATTTTTAATCTCACCCTCATCCCATGAATTTACGCTTTTTATTTGGGAATTGATCCGGTACATCTCATCAGTGTTGATTTTCAATTATAATTGATCTTAAGAGTGAAGATTCTTTCTTATCCTTCTCACAACACAACTTCTTCTGTTCTCACTAAGAACCCAACCTTGATGGGATGGTGGAAGTGTTCTGTTCTGTTGGTGGTGGGTGGTGGAAGAGTCATGGTGATAGTGGTGGTCTATGGATGGTGGCACATGTGTTAATTCGTTTATTGTATGTAAATGTATTTTGTTTGGATAAAAATTTAACGAGATTTCTCATTTTTGAACGATTAAGTCTCAAAAGTTTTTTAATGAATAGACTATTGAACCTTTTCATTTTAAATCCATCAACATTTTTTAGTAAGTAAACCATCAAATTTTTAAAAAGTTGGTTTCATACAATCTTTTAACTCAAAAAAGCTACATGTTACTGGGTAAGAAGATTTTAAAGTAAAAAGAAATAAGATTTTATTGTTCCCAAACTTTGTGTTATTCAAACCTCCGTACTTAACGATATTGCTTCCCGTCCCACCTCATCATCGCCCATTCTCCATAATTGTCTATCAAAACTGTTGGCCCTGCCCATTAATGGGTTACTCATCTATCCAACCGGGTCATTGGAAATGGCATAATAGTTGACCCGTTCAACTTCCAGACCATAAATAGTTAAGTTTTTCTAATGAATTGTTTATCTACGATCATGTATTTTGTATGTTAAGTTGAAATCAAACATATTTGGGAGATTTATGATATTTTTAAATTATTATGTTGCTCGGGTATTTAATTCTATTATTGTGAGGACAAATTTATATAAAAATAAAAACTTGATTTTGGAGAACGACTAGCAATGAATGAATGAATCAAATGCACTTATCTATACTATATTATAAAATGTTTGATAAAAACTCTTAAAAATCATTCTTTGTACATGAAGTACCGTGTATTAATGCATATTACTTAAAATTTAATGTTACAAGTGAATTGTACGTGTGTACAACTTATTAAAGCTCCATTTTTTAATTCGTATAACTAACTGCAGATAAACATAATCAAATACAAGATAAATATCTCATTCTAAATATAAAAAATCTAAAATGTAATTAGGATAATCATTGAGTTCTAACATAATCATTATCTTTATAATTTTTTTTTATTGTTAAGCCAAAAATAAATTACTTCACTATTTGACTTAAATTAAATTATAATAAGAAATTGAATTAAAGAAATTATACAAAAAACCGAGAACTTTCAAATAGTTAATTTAATATTAATATCGATATATTTTTTAAAATTTATTTTTATTCAAAAATAAAAACATCATCTTTCTCAAAACCACATAAACCATATTTATCAACAGATACAAAAAATAAAACGAAACATTAAAATGAAAATATATCTCGTTGCATTGTGAGAGTACCATTCTAGTGTCTTTCAAACGAATATGCTAAAAAATAGAACGAATTCATTTTCGAGTTCTTTTTTGCTATACTTTGTTATTTGAAATATCTATTAAAATCAAACTTTTCAAAATAAGGATTGAAATAAAGAAGCTTCAATTTTGTTGCAACTTATACCAAATCACTTCCAAAAAGCAATACTCATAGTCGTTAATTCAATTCATAAATGCATGATCCTCCCTATATATGCAGAGGTTTGAACGAGAACACGTAAATGCAAGAACATTTCCGGTCCACCAAATTATTTTGCTCGTAATGAAAAATAAAAGAAAAGAAAGTAAATAATTAAGGATAGTCATGTGATTTCTTATTTATCTTGATCTTGATGACTTCCATCCTTAAAATCATATATAAATAATATACTCATCAATCACAATGTATCAATATGTCGGTTATACATTTGGAGATGTTAACATAAAAAATCTTTAATTTATTAAAAGTATTATCACATCATTATCGACAACTGATAAATATTATTTTGTTTTTATTGACTTCAATTTTTATTAAGAGTTAATTAATTTGGAGTCTCTTTATATTTTTGTAAAGCAAGAGTGCGTTTGAACCTCTGATGGCGCATGTATATGTTTATACAGTTGTATAACAAAACGATATTGGATTCAGAAATGAACCATACTTTGACTGCCTTTGCCTTTTACACTAGTCATGCTCCCTTTAACCAATCCATCTGGGCACATCGTGGTCTCAGCTCAGTTTCTTGATTGCCAATACAACCACAACCACAACCACTGCCATCAACAACTACAACAGCAAAGCTGACTAACAGGCTGCTGATGATTCAATTCAGACACTTAATCCATACAGACACGAAAAAACAAACAGCCCCTAACGCGGTTGTGAATTGCCTCTAGTGCTGATCAACATGGTTATATTAGCTGCGATTTCCTCAGGTCAGAAAGGACTCCTCTATCTTCACTCCCCCTCTCGTTGTAAATAACCTACATACACACACACATAAATACAAATAAACTACACACACACACACACACACACACACACATATATATATATATATATATAGTGAGAGAGAGGAAAGTTCCATATGGAACCCACAATTGATTAGGAACACGGGAGCCGCTCACAACGCACCATGTGTTATTCATCATGAATAAATTCATGATGAATTCCATACTCCTGATGTATATGTTATGTGTCACACTGACCTGCCCCTATATATAGGGTTTACGGGAAAACAACAAAAAGATGAAAAAAATGAGGAACACCCTAGTACGGTATGTATATGTGCATACAAGTAATTTTTCCGGTATGCACATGTGCACAACATGCACAGTTGCATAAAAACCAGGATACATCTATTGTACGGATGAATGGTTATTAAGGTGTTCCTCAATTTTTTCATTTTTTTGGGGTTTTCCCCTAGACCTCTCTCTCATATATATATATATGTATGAGAATTTGGGGGAGTAAGACCTTATCAATGATTCCGTATTCAACAGCCTCACTAGGACTAAAGTATTTTGGACGCCTTATATCTTCTTCAATCTCCTCTGTTGTCTTCCCTATGTGCTTCGCATACAGTTTCACCTTCAATCATTATACAACAAACAGACCTTAATAATTTCTCAATTCTTCACTTTTTTTCTTTTTATTTAACCAACATTTAAATACCAACCAATTCAGTCTTCACGTTCTTTATTTCTTTTCTCATAATCTCAACATCCGTAGCTTGACCTTGAAATCTAGCGATTGGCTGCAAAACGACCAACACTGTGAGTAATCTAGAGACTACATACCAAAAATCTCCATCATAACTCACCTGCTTTATCATGATGGTTGACGAGGGCAGGGCTGAACGATTTCCCTTTGCCCCAGCAGCCAACAGCAAGGCCGCTTCTCCCCATGCATTGCCAACACATAGCGTAAAGATTGGTGGCTTCACATACCTGCAAAAGGGTACGTGAAAAAATTCATCTTTATTTCATTTGCGTACTCATAATACCTTTATTAGCTGATTGATATATTCAGCTAAATAAAGTGTGTAGATATCCTAGTTGTTAAGGGACCATTGGTAGCTATGGATACGTCTATGGAGATGACTTCTTTAAAGTTAGAAATGAAAATTAGTTATAAAAGCTATAGAATATCATCAACCATAAAACATCTGACGCTATAAAGAACTATAACAATTCACGATCCAACAAATGATACATATAGGTAAAGATCGATTATAGTAACTGTTGGTATATAAGCAACCAATTAATGATGTAAGAAACTACTATTGCAATGACATTTATAAGCGTAAAGGCGTATTGGTGAGAAGCAAGAGTTACTACCTCATGACGTCGTAAATTGCAAATGCCTCTGTTTCATAGCCCAACTTTTCACCACCCTGGAAAATGTAAAAGAAAATCCAAGGCAAGATCGTATTCGAAGTTTATTAATTCTTTATAGCAATCTAATTGAAAAGAGCATTCTTGGAGCTGTCATTTTGTCAACACAATTTGTCTAACATGAATTGCCTTTGTCATCCCATGTTTATGCTGAATGTCTCAAAAGTTTAATCCCTGAAAGAATATTTTTAACAAATATCCCAATGCGGGTTTATTGTCTTTTAGTCAATTTACTAAGAGGTTTGCAAACCTTCAAGCAACATTGACAAAAATGGAAAACAGAATATTTGACATGAACTTTTTGGAATGTCAAAACTATCTGTTGGCAGATCAAACTATTGTTGATTCTTTATCTTAGCCTCTGTGTATGTGTGCGTGTATATGCTCACGTTTAGAGACTTAGGGGCTTTTTGGTTGGTTTTTCATCAAGTCCTGAACAGCTAAAGCTGTCTGTATAGATTAATTTGTATATATAGATTGAGAAAGTTTTTGTTCGTGAAGGTTTTTTCATAGATGGAGGAACGTGGCTTTAATTGGGACTGAATTGGGAGGGACAGGTTTTGGAAAAACTTGACTTTTTGCACCAAAACTTCCCCTAGAAGCTTATTGGGACAAGCCAGTTTCTATATCATTAAGCCACTACCAAACAGTCATATATAGCTGACTGAATAAGTTGTGAGTCCCATTAAGCTCATTAAGCTGCTAACAAACATGCTCTTACAGTCACATGCACAGAGGTATCACATGCAAGTGGGGGTAGGGGTGTCAAAAATAACCGAAACTGAATAACCAAACCGAACCCAATGCGGTTTTGAGTTATTCGGTTTTAGGCTTAAACGGTTTGGTTAACCGAAAAAGAATCCTTATTTGGTTCGGTTTTCGGTTAAATTTTTTCTAATTCGCTTAAACCGAATTAACGGAATAACACATCCTACTTATATTTTATATATTTCATTTTTATAAAAATAAAACAAAATACACATTATACTATTATTATATTTTACATATTTTAGTATTATATAAAGTTTTTTGTTTATTGGTAGATATTGTTTTTTGTTATATTATGTTTTTTACTTGATATAATTTGTCACATGGAGAAAATAATGTCTTTTGGTAAATTTGTTTTTGGGTAAATGAGGTTTTTTAATTATTACAAGTCAATTGTTAAATATGAATGTATGATACAATTATATATTAGAAGCAAAGTGCATTGAATTTGGAAAAATTGTTTGAGCAAGTGTCCAATGAAAAATATGGATTCTTATTCGGTTCAACCAGTTACCGAATCAAATAACCAGAAATCGATTAAACCGAACCTTATTTGGTTGGTTATTGGTTAGTTATAGAAAAGTTAAAAACCGATTAATCCAAACCGAAAACCGATTTAACCGTCCGAATAACACCCCTAAATGGGGGTTCTGAAGTTCATCATCATTTTCTTTTGGATATCAAATAGTGGTTAGATTAACCAAGGTAAACAGTATTCAAGAAAGTAAAGCAACGATAATTCTACACAATTGAGGTTGTTCAAAAGAAGTTGGCAAAGCCACTCCTTGCTTGACAGTAGAATTTGTTAGCAATTTGTACTTTGATTGTCAAGTGTAATAATAATCTAATGTTCCATAAACCAACAGCTAATAGAAAGATCAAAATTCTACTTCATCTACAATTATCCAATACTACCCCTCTTTCCATTAATAATCTTCACAAAATAATATGAACATCAATTTTAGTCCACAAACGTGCTCTATTTATTATGGGATACTTTAGATAATTGAAAAAATAATAAAACATTTCCATTAAACCATCTGTTTAGTGAAAACTTGCATTTATTTTAGGACAGAGGGGATAGTACTTTACACAGTAACAAATTTATCAAGTATCTTGGATAAGAAAGTCAATACCTTGGTAGTTCCTGTAGAGTTTATGTAAAGATATATTGGCTTTTTGTCATCCTCGTACTGTAGGTAAAGAAATTCTGCCAGTATTAGTTCGGTGACAGAGGGGACTAGAGACATACCCAAATACACAATTCGATTCTTGTACAAGTAAGATGCCAAATCTGGAGGTGGTTGCTCCCAGGCACTTCCTCTTGAGAAAGGAATAACCTGTCAAGATAGGTACAGCAAATGAATATACATGCCAATAACAAGTGAGCCTATATATAGCGTATGTAGAGTTTCTACACGAAGCAATTGATTCTTCTCAATTCTATAAAATAACTTGGTTGGAACTCAAAAGTCAAACATGGGCTCTTTCATCTGAAACTTTTTATTCTTTTGACATGGAAATCATCTTTTCCATGTTTGATTATCTTCTTTTTACCATAAATTTCCAGTATTACCCTTGAATCTTTTAATAGTATGTATTCTATAGTTAATTGTTTCCCTGGATTAACAGTAGCAACCCTTAACACCTAACCTTTTCTCTTTCTCTATAAAGAGATATTCCTATAGTCCTATCTAGTATCTCCTCCTTTTCCTCTAAACAGTGAGGTAGAAAGAGTGAGGGTCAAAGAGATATTAACTAAAGTTAAGAGAGGGCAACTTAATAACAGCTGGAATGTTCATGCATAAATATGCGTACAGTAAGAAAAAATATCTTCAAACAGGATGTGGAATTCTGGGAGGTAGTAAAGCCAAATTGATCATTAATGTGAAAGAAAATGAACATAATGAGAGAGTGCAAAGTCACTGAAAGGTCTAGAATCATTTGTAACATTGTTATTCTCAAAAATGAAAACTACGCATCTGATATTAGTCTTTCCTGATCAGATTTAGTTTATTAAAAAATGACGAAGGGCCAAGGAACTTGGAAGCATAGGGATAAGTGAATAACCCATGTCTCCAAAGAGGGTAAGAAAGTCCTTTTGACAAAAAAGAAAAATGACTTTTTACTTGTTAATATGTCACTTCAACTAAACCAAACAAACCAGTGTATCTCACCCAAAGGTTGGGTCAGGGGTTCATATGTTACTTCAACTATTATAACAAAATAGCAGGTGTCAATGGGAAGTATCTTGGACAAGAAAGCTTGTATTCCGTATGCTATAGAAGACAATACTTATTTATTGTTGCATTCTACGCATATCAGGAGGTTGCTGGCTAGCTATAGAGAAGGATGGATCTCCCTAGTTTTGGGCTTTTGGCAGACCCAGAAACATTGACATAGAGAAATCGTCTTTTTCATCATTACCCTCTTTCCTTCCTCATTGATGACATGGTAAACGTTACAGCCATATGGAATGAAAATACTATTGGATTCTGATCATCCAGAAACAAACCAGAAGTTTCTCCATGTTCTATATCTCATTAAAATTCGAAAAGATAAACTGGAGGTGTATTTGCTAGTTCAACTGCCTTCCTTCTAGAGCTTCCTCAAACTATAGAATAATTGACTTGAAAACCTAAATGAATCATTTACCTTTTACCTCTATCCTTATTGATAATCCTTGCTAAACTAGAAGATTCTTCTGCCATATCTATATCCAAGTGGCATTATGTCTTCACTGTCCTCGTAGATACAATTAACCCTGAAACGGCCACTCTCTAAGACTCACCTACAAGCCTATGACGTGCTTCTACAGAATGCACAGGTATTTCCCAAATTATCTCCTACCAGGGATACTTCTGCTATTTCACAAATATGTACCCCTCAAATATTGTACATGACTAACTTTTGGCTAGAAATATAAAGTCTTCCTCATAGCTCAACCGCAAGGAGGGGAAGCCCCCAAAAGAAAATGTTCCTCATATATTTTTGTTCATAGGCCTACATATCCACCCCTCTGTCCTTCATAGTCTGCTTTCACCAGCTTTTGAGTAAAGAGATCTGTCCTTCGAGCATCTCTCGAGTTATCAAGTCGCTTCCTATATATACACGACTACAAATGGATCAACAGAAGTTCTGCCAGTTCCCCTCAGCAATCTAGTTATGTACTAATACATATGTCATTCTAAATGTTTATCCCAGTAAGAACATCAACGGTATATGGACTTTTTCTGGAAAACAAGCTGCGTTATCCTAACTAAATAATTTCTTAAATGATTACAATAGCTTAAGATGCTATCCACCTTTAGTCCTCATGAATTGTCCATCAGAGGTTTAAACCAACATCCTAACAATATAAACACCATGGTGATTCATGCAAAACACAACTTCTTTGACCCCCCAAATCAGGACAATAACACATTTTTGAATAATAATAGGCATATGCTTCTTGTGCCTGCTTAAAGGGTGAAAGATTGACAAATCACAACAATACTTGTCACAATATCATGAAAGAATACAGAAGGCATATACCAACTTCAAGTTGACAGCAGGAGTATGAGAAATTTGGTAAGAAAAAGAATCCTATACTATTGAAGCAACTGAATGACCTATTCAAGTAATCTATTTGCAACTCCTTGTAACCCCATAAAACAATAACAAAGCCCCGTGCTAGTCAAGTAGTTTAGGGTTACCACAACAAATCCCTTAGGTTTCTTTCGACCATATCAGTATGTTCATTCATTCTAACATAAATCCAAATAAATGATCAAACTGCAAACCTTCTATGCCAAACAAAGTCAGTAGCTTTCTGAACAAAAAAATAAAATAAAATAGGGGCTATTTGCTATGCTCTAATACATTCAAGAATCAAGAACCACTTTGTTTGTTTTGTTTTTCTTGGAAAGGCATTAAACGAAATTAGTTTGTACGGTGTGTAACATTTAGGTGGTTTGTATTTGATTTGTCCTCTCTCTCTCTCTCTCTCTCTCTCTCTCTCTATATATATATATATATATATATATATATATATATATATGGCCTTCTTGAACCCAGGGGCGCTAAATTAGCAATATGAAGTTTGGGGATTTTGCAAAGTAACTATATTCAAGTCAATTCTAATCAAGCACATAATTTTTTCAGACTATGACTTTTTTTTGCTGGAATCGAACCAGTAGCTTGCCATAAACACAAAATTGAAAGGGAGAAATCAATTCTGCTTATCGTCGACTGCTTTATTTCATTCAAACAGTAATCTATTGACTAATAAGATGCAATTTTCAAAGGATTAATTATATTCATAAAAAGATCTAAGATAACAACGAATTGCAATTTAAATGAGGCTGGGAAAGGGGGGAAATACCATAGTAACACCGACTCGTTTTCCATGAGAGCTTGAAGACGGGTTGAGAGATGCAGGTCGAATCTTATGACCGGAGAAGTCGCTGGAAACACTGCTGGCGACGTACGGACAGATAAAATTGGTGGATAAGGAAGTTGTAATAGAGGAATAAGAAGACGGGGATGATGATGACGATAAAGAAGCGGTTAAAGTAGGATTGCTTCTTGAGTTGGCTTTTGATAATATGCGTGCGGTGGGGAAGAAATGGGAAGCCATTGTCGCCATCTCCATAACTGGTTGCAGCTCGGTTGAGTAGAAAAATTGGTTTGGAGATGAGGGGCAGAAGGTTTGGGAGAAAATAAGCTACAAGATTTGGAGCAATGCTGACCCGACCCAATTAAGTCCGGTTTCGGGTCAAATAACCGTTTTGATGTGAAGCATCCAGGTTTTTCCCCCAAATTAGTAAGTTATAACAATTTATTAATTTGAGAATTCAAAATTTGATGAGGTACGTGAGAACTCATATTTTGATTTTTTTTTTCATTTAAGTTCATATTTAAGGTATTGATTAATATGTATTTGTTTTACAATTTGTTTATTTCATATGTATGTGCTTTACAATGTGAAACTTCTTTATACGTATTTTTTTTCACAAACACGCCAAAATGTTCACATTGTGAACTAGTATATGTGAAATAAATATATGTTAACCACTACATTAAATTATAGCCATAGATGATTTTTTTTATATAAAATAGCACATGATGCACGGATTCTTATATATCTCATAATTTAGAGAGAGATCAATAGAAGGTCCCACAATTATGACATATCATTTTTTAATTACATTTATTTATTTTTGTGTAAACATGTACACACATGTTACGTATGATAACGAAATTACTTAAAGGTGTTATCGGTCCAACTTTGTTATACATAATTTGGCAAGTTTTTTTTATTTATTAAATAACATTATTTTTACAGCATCACATGGTAAATTACATCGAATATCAATTTGGACCTTTGTTAGCATCACGTCATGTCCTCCGGGACCTTGTTGTCACGTGTTGCATTTTGCTTAACCGGTCCATATGTTGTTTGATCCAAACAGAAGGGTAGTCCATATGTTGTTTAATCCAAACGGAAGGGTTTGGAGGAGGGAGGGAGGGGGGGGGGTCTATCGTATTATATTAAAAGTAGGTTTTCATAGTTAAACATCATGTAATTATTGTGATCTGTAAACAAAAATGAATGACTAAATACTAAACAACATAATGTTGTATGTATCATAGGCAACTATAACATTTTAGTTGTGATGAAAAAACGTTACATATGGTTTGGAATGGCTAATATATAGAAATGTGTCTTGCTTACAGATAAAATAATATAACATGAAAATATGACTCGTAGGTTTTAAATGCACGGAAAAATTTAGAGGCATCCTATCACTCGATAGAACAATATACCCTTTGTAGGAAACTGTGTTTCATTATTAGTAGTAATATAGAAATGCATGAACTTCCTTGTTTAGTATCTTTATAATTGTTATTTGATAAGAAGGTTAAACACACGAAAGAAACTCTCTATTCTTGGTGAAATTGGAACATCAATAATCCCAAAAGCAACAAACTAATCTTATAACATCTAAATTGCTTACAGTTGGTGCGAGATTCACCTAAGATGTTACAAACATCCCTTTTAGGGAGTTATCGTGTTTGATGAGGTTTGCCCTCATCATCCCGCTAGTACATTGATTAGCTTTTATGTAATTTTTTAACACCCCCAACTTAAAGCAACATGTGGATCCAATAACTTAAATCAAGTTTAAAATCATGGTAGAAATTAGTGGTAGTTCATAATACGTTGCTTATAAGAAGCTCATAAATCCTATTTTCTATCCATATGAGATGGGTTGTCATAACCCTCACCCACTTAAATGTGCTAACAAATACCAATTTCCGCCATATCAATATGAGACAAGTTATCACATAAACTGTTAAGTTACTTGATATATATATATATATATATATATATATATATATAATGTATCAAACAGGAAGCATCAACAAACGTAAAACATTGTTCACTTCCAATGTAACAAAGGTGCTTAACCATATGTTATGAAAAAAGATACAACATATACAATATACATAGCGTCCAATATTTAGAGGTTGTTTATCTCATATGCTTAATCGGGTAAATGTTTATCAAGACATATTATCTTAGAATGAATATGGTAAGAGCAAAGGACAAGGACCGATAGTCTTACCCAGTAAGTGAGAGTAATGACTCTTACTATGGTTAGCGCTTACTGGATAAATTATTGCATACGGTACCATTTTGATGGACTTAAATTTTACCCGGTAAATAAGTGATAGTGTTAGAATTTTACTGGATAGGCATTTAGTAAACACCCTTTAATGTTTAAAAAGTAATTGTTTAGTAGTAGTAGTAGTAGTAGTAGTATATTATTTTCTCGTAGCTGTCTCCTTGACTAGTTTGATATAAGACCAATATTTAAATGCGAGTAAGTTTGATAAATTGTCCATCTAGTAATATGATGATATCGATCTTGATTTAATAAAGGACTGCTCACAAAGCCGTTCTTGGTGAGTTACATAGTCCTTTGTCTTCGTTTATTTTCAAAACTAAATGATTTATAAACCAAAATCATTCAATGACACAAGATCTAAAGATAATACTAAATCATTATTCAATTATGGCTTAGAAAGCAAATTCATCTGCATCTCATTTCATACACATATAGAGGTATAGCCATCAGCCAACACATGATCTTATTATACTCATTATTATGTAGTCTAAATTTTCAGATCACATGTTTTTGGAGGTTTTGCACTTAAGCAACCCATTACACATTGAAATTGATCGTTGTAGCAGTTTATAAGATCGTTACAACAACAATACTCTGTTTTGGGACCAACAGTATATGCCTTGCAAAACATGAAATCACGTTTGCTTGACAAATTTGAAACACCAATTTCACGTCCGTGATTACCTCCAATTCTTGTGCCTACATACAAGATAACAAATAAGAATATGACCATGACAATTATGAAATCCATATGTTCATTTGTTGTGAGAATAAGAACGGGATTCATGCATGTTTAACACACGGAGCATGATCAATTAATTAAAAGTTGAACTTACACTCGTAGAAAGCGAGAAATGAGACAAAGATCAGACTTAAAATAATGAGATGATTGTGAAATAACTTCAGCATCGTCATGGCGTGTCTGGATGAAGTGGATTATACAAAGGTTGTCCAACTACAAACGAGATATAAAAGGCTTATATAGATTTTAAAAAAGCTTTAATCGCTTGTACAAATTTTTTAGATAATTTTCTAAGTAAGAAAATACAATTAGAATTAAAAATACATAAAAAGTTAAATTTTAGAAATCCGATAATACGTTTAACAAATTGTTTCTTTTAAAAGTTAAAAGAAAGTCGTAGGGTTCCTGATTTGGAGAATAGGCAAGCAACATCAATGACTTGCGTTAGTGAAATTCCAATTCCAATTCAATAATTTTCATTTTTCATAAGGGGAAAAATAAAGGAATATATAGTAATTTATATAAGAGTTAAATCATGCAAGGACCAAAAATAAGGTTGAGAAGTGAGGACTAATCTAAGCCATAGTTTAGTTTTAATTGGAATCTATTTTTATTAGAATAAAGACGTAATTATCATTTTGGTAATAGAGATTCGGTATATGAAACACATATTGTGATTTCACCTTATGAAATAAAAAAAAAACAACTTTTATATATATGATTATTTCCAATCATGAAAGCCAAACATAATGTTTATATATATATATATATATATATATATAGGGGTGTGTGTGTCATTTTTTGCTAACCTTGTTTTTTTGTGTTAACTATACAAACCAAAATGGTCCAATAGGAATCCATATTGGTTTATGGTTAATAGGTTATTAAATGTTTAATAAATGGAGGCAAATTAGTAAGAATATGCTGACATAATATGAGAGTTACATTATTCCTAAAATTTGGCTATTTTCAAATATTTAATTCCTCCAGACATAATGAACGTCTTATTATGTCTTCTATCATGTTCATCTTTAACATGTTTGGAATGACTAGTCATTAGGTGTGAACATAAGTGTTCATGAACATGGAAATTGTGAACTAACATGAGAGACGTTAAAAATGTTCATGAATATGTTCACTTATTGAGATTCGTAATTGTTAACAATGTTCATGGATATGTTCACTGTTTTCACCACCCATCTACAATGTAACGGAAGAGTAATTGTAGGGGAAGAAGACGATGGTAAGTTTCTTTTATGTATTTTGTACGGAATTTACCTTTTTTTATGATGATTTATCTTCCTTACTAATCGCTTCAGTTACTTCTAATACTAAAATTAACAAAATCAATTTAAACCATTGATCTAACAATTGGATAGTTAAAGTTTGAAATAAAGAGTTCGGATTGCAATGGGAATTCAAACATTGTTCCACCGCATATTTCCCTGATTTTTTATATCTATTTTGATCGCCAGATCCGATCAATTTCTCTTCAAATTAAAACCCTAACTTAATCATAATCAACCAATCATGTCTTCAACATTCTTCAGATCAGGGTCTAGTTCCTTCATTGGTTCACCTACACTTAAGGCGACGTCACCGAAATCCCCTCCTATGTCCACTTTAGACAGCGAGATTTCCTCTTACCACCATGAATCAATGCATCCATCCAACGTCGAAAACTCCAAATCCCTTCCTTCATTCTCATCCCAATTCCTAATGGTTTCATTTATAAATTTGTTCTCTCAATTTGAATCGAAGGTCTAGGGTTTAGTCTTAACCCCTATATGCATTTCTCAATAACATATGGATCTATTTGATCTGTCGTTTCGATTGAATCCACCAACGTTGGTTGTACATGGCCGTTTTAATATCTTAATTTATAAACTTGCCTTCAAACTTCCAATATTTTAATTAATATATAAAAAAGGTCATTATTTTCGATGTCAATTTGATTAAAACTCTTAAATGATTAAGTAATTTCTACGGTCTTTAACATTTTTACACTTCTCATTTAATCTGATATCTTATATGTATATTTTATAAAATGTTTTTTGAAAACACAAAAATCTAAAAATTAATCATGTGCACTGAAATAAATAAAGGAAAAAGTCTAAAAAACCCAATGGACCTTAGTGTTTGGAATGATTAAGTCATTGAACAATTTTTTTGAACAAGTAAGTCCTTGAACATTCCAAAACATGTTAAATAACTCATTGGACAATTTTTTGGAACAAATAAGTCCTTAAACATTCCAAAACATGTTAAATAACTCGTTGGACAATTTATTGGAACAAATAAGTCATTGGACAATTTAACATGCTAAATAACTCAATGGATAATTTTTTGGAACAAATAAGTCATTGTCCAATGAGTTATTTAGCATGTTTTGGAATGTCCAATGACTTATTTATTCCAAAAAGTTGTCAAATGACTTAATCATTCCAAACACTAAAGTCCATTAGATTTTTTCTAGACTTTTCCCATAAATAAAGTACAAAATCTTATGGTGTTGATTTTAATTCAAAAATAAACCAACTAGTGTTTAAAATATGTGTGATTTGTCCCATTAATTTATAACATCTCTATTTTTAATTACAATAAAAATATGACGTATGACTCATTCTGATTCGTTAAGAATAACATACATATATTGATTAATTTGCATATATGTAGATTTTATTTGGCTCGTTTTCAAAAAAGTATAATATTTTATTCTAACATAATTTAAAAAAATTTACTTTCAAAAAACACAGGACAAATTTCGAAAAAGTAACTTGTAAATCGTAACAGATGCTATGTGTTGATTAACAATAGATAAATGTCAGATATTTTATCACTAAAGTTCGTTTAAATCATTTTATATGAATATTATGCATTAATTAAATTATAAATATCAAATCAAATAATAATATATTTGGAAAAGTTATATAATTTATGTCCAAACTCCGAATGAAACCGTAAAAAGGTTAAAAGGACATCTAACTACCATCAAAGCTCGGTTTAATGACAATTTTATTAATTCATTTGTGTGAAAATAAACCAAATTACCTTAAATTTTATTACAAATGGGTCAATTTAAAAACTTGGGACTTGTATAAAATAACGACAATTATTAAACAAGTTATAAGAAAAAAAAAGAAAGGAATAATTGTCGTTTTATAAAGGAAAAAAGAAAGGAATATAGGAATGTTTGAGCTATCGAAAAAAATGTAAGAAGAGAAAGTTCATATATGAATCCACTAAAAGAATCTATTTGAATATAAATATACGAACTCATAGAGGGATCTAGAATTTTTTTCTAAGTTGTGGCGTGATTTAACCATAAAAAACAAATATAAGAATATTTATCGTAAAATCGTCATTTGGCTACATTCTTATAATGAAGTGACATTATATTTTATATATTACACTTATCTTCTCACAATATTTGATTTTTTGGTGGACAGTAGAATAAAAAGTTACCAAGTAGATATTAATTGTGGTGTGACCAAATCAGGTAAAGTAGTTGAAACTCACCACTTGTTCTTGTTGCTACCATTGATTTACTCCTTACCAAATAGTAGTCAATAAAGCTCTTCACAGCACTCCAACCAAATTCTCAGCCTTAGCTTATCTCTTCAATTCAATCACACACACCATGATGCTCCTCTGAACCTTTCTTTCTTTCTTTCTGAAACTGTAACTATAACTATAAGCAGCTATGTCTTCATCAATGGCTTTGTTCTCTTCTACAACTCCACATCTTTCTTCTTTCTCTTCTTCCTCAGCCAAAACCCACCTCCCAAATAACCCATTTCTCTCTTTTAAGCCTCAAAGACACTTGCTTTCTGGGTCTTTTAGAGCTACTGAAAATGGGTCTGGAGCTGGCATTCTTGTAGAGGAGAACAAAGCTCCTGAACCCAAAGAAGCTTCTACTGGAAACGGAGCTCCGGTGGCCGATGACGTGGCTGATTCGCTTCTTAAGTTTGAAGATCCCAAATGGGTTTCTGGGACTTGGGATTTGAAGCAGTTTCAGAAAGATGGAACTACTGATTGGGATGCTGTCATTGATGCTGGTGAGATTCTTGTTTCATAAGAATATCTGATTTCATACTTAACTAGGGTTTATTTTACTCCATGAAATTGAACCAAAATCACTTCATTATATGAACAAAACCTTGAACTCCGTCATCGTAAAACACTTCAAACTTCAAAAACCAGCTTCAATTTCAATTTCAATTTCAATTTCAAGCCATGGAAATAGGATTGATTGAGCATGGTCTTTCTTGATTGCTCTTTTAAACTCCTTAAAGATAATCTTGATTCCAAATTCCTTTAAAACCATTATGGATGTTATTGGTAGCTCACGGGTCACAAATCCCGTTTTCTATGAGACACAGTTCTTACAAACTCCCCACTTAAACTCCTGATGGTGAGTTGTTACATAACTGTTTTAAATGCCTTGAATTGACCTTCTCGCTACTGGTTTCTAGAGGTTAAAAGGAGGAAATGGCTTCAAGACACTCCAGAATCATCCAACAATGACTTCCCTGTAGTTTTCGACACCTCGATTATTCCTTGGTGGGCATGGATGAAACGATTCCATCTTCCCGAAGCCGAATTACTCAATGGTTAGAACCGTCATTCTCTCTTTAAGTTCTTTAATTCCTACCAAAAAAGCAAGAAACAAAGTGCAAATTAACCAGTTTTTCGCAGGTCGAGCTGCAATGGTGGGGTTCTTTATGGCTTACTTTGTGGATAGCTTGACTGGTGTGGGTCTAGTTGATCAAATGGGAAATTTCTTCTGCAAAACACTTTTATTTGTAGCAGTAGCTGGTGTTCTTCTGATTCGAAAGAACGAAGACTATGATAACTTAAAAAAGTTGCTTGATGAGACTACATTTTACGACAAACAATGGCAAGCAACTTGGCAAGATGAGAAGAAGAAAGAGTGATTAAGAATGGTAAGCATTGAATCTTTTTATGTTTGTTGTAGATCATGGTAGCTAGCACAATTGGTGTAGCTTATGGTTTGATGCTTCAATGGTGTTTCTTGAATGTTATAATGTGTTTTGGATTGGTATAAGATGTAATATGAGCTATTTCATGGTTGAATTAAAGGTCTGTTTGTTAGCAGTTCGATAAGCTTAATGAGACTTAACTTATTCGGTAAGCTATACGTGATTGTTTGGTAGGGGCTTGATGATATAGAAAATGGTTTTTTAATGTAGAAAATCAAGTTTTTTTTTTCTTCCAAATCCGTCTCTCCCAATTAAAAGCCACACGCTCCTTCGATATATGGAACACCCTCTCAAACAAAAATCTTCCCAATATATAAAGATAAATCAATCCACACAAAGATCTTTATTCATAGTGAATAAAAGACTTAATAGAAACCAACCAAACATCCTCTAAGTTGTTTTTAGGTTATTGATTAACCTAGTTTTCTGTCCAATGGTTCGACTACTTGAACCCATCTAGTGGCTAGCTATAGTGGTTCTGAAAATCGATGTAGGGATTAAATTTACAAATTTTCTGTAGGGACGCAAAGACTATATACAACTTAAGGGGGAGGACAACGCTTGCTAACCCCTTCTTATCTCAGTCACTGGGGTTGCTACCACCTTAGGCATGTGGGCACGAGCCCAGTTGGATATTTAACCGGTTAAAACCACTTGTAAGAAATTGTCGAGACTCGGTACACATCATGACACTGATAATATGTAAAACCCCATCAGATTATTATTAAAAATATCATTAAGAGAAGCGGGTTCCAACACATATTGAAAAAAAAGTTTAAGTTAGCTGATGGAAGACTTCAACACTGCAATATGTAACAAGGGGTAGACTGGTATAGATGTTCTAGAGTGTCGAGTCCCTTTTAGAGGTAGACTTTGGATCTGAAATATATGAGGATCTACGGAACCTTATCAGATAAATTTTCAAAATAATCTTTAAAAAAACAAAAAGATTCCAATGAAAAAAAATAATGTTAAAAGTGGTTGTATTACCATAAAAAGAAAGAAATGTTGATGTGATGAAAAAGTTTAGTGTGTCTACTTAGACCAAGAAATGAGTGAGTGAGTTGGAAAATTTATGAGAAACAAAATTAATGGTTGTGGTTGTTGTACTTATTTACTTCATTCAATACCCCTCTACATCCCAACAAATTTGGTATTTTGATGTACATTGATTATTGTAATATTATATATATATATATATATATATATATATATATATATAATAGAATAGAATTAAGGTGTTAAGAAATATATGAACCTTTGATCATTTTTAATCTCAAATTCACTCATGAATTGCACTTGAAATGAGGATTGATCTGGTGCATCTCATCTTAATGTGCATCCAACATTGACGATCACTTTTTACGTTTCTCATATTAATTTTTTTTTCTCATTGGAACTCAATCTTATGACACACACATATATAGTATATTATAAAACATTTGATAAGAACTCCTAAAAATCATTTTTATGTACGAAATACTGTTTATTGATGCATATTATTTTAAATTCAAGATCACAAGTAATTGTGCGTAAGTACAACTTATTAAAGTTTCATGTTTGAATTTGTGTAACTAACCGCATATAAGTATAATTAAATACATGATAAACATATCATTTTAAATATAAAAAATCTAAAATATAATTAAGATAATCATTGACTTCTAATATAATACTTAATTAAAATCTTTATAAAAGATTAT
>NW_020200602.1:52834-76974 GCF_001531365.2 Cynara cardunculus var. scolymus
TATATATATATATATTCAAAATTTTATGATATTTTAAAATTTATATTTATTTAAAAATAAAAACATTATCGCTTTCTCAAAACTACATAAAACCATATTATATCAACATAGACAAATAAAAAATGAAACATTGAAATCGAGATATATCTCGATGCATTACACGAGTTCCCATTTTAATGTGTGTGTGTATATATATATATATATATATATTTAGTATTTGGGTCAACTTATAAATACGTCGATTAATCTTATAAAGATTTGAAATTTACAGTAAGACGAACCTTTTAGTAGCATTAAGAAAACTTGAATTAAATAAAATACGAGGAACAAACACTATTTTATTAATTGATAAACTACCCCGCATAGTCACTGTATTTTATATTAAAAAACTATGAATTTCATCAAAAAAAAAAATAATGCTTATTATAGACAAAATATATGTTGGTTGTTACGAGATGGATAAACATATTGATACATAAAAAATAAATGAAATATATATTTTTTTAAAGGCCGTGAATGTTATTAGACAAAAAAATAAAAATAGGTGAGAAATTACAACAATAACTGGCATTATTGCAAGGCATAAAAACATAACAAGAAAGGAAACAACGTTAAAACATAGGCCGTCGGGCCAAAACAAATAGAGAAAATCCAATCGAAAGACTAAACCATAACAAGAGAACAATATTAATTTTTAGAGCAACGAATGAACCTTTAGCAGCAATTTGTTCAGGAAATATTAAACTTTTTGCATGATTTGTCAACCAGCAACAAGGTAAAAGTTGGATATTGAAATCTTTAATCAGTTTGAGGAGTAAGTAGATCAGAGAACACCACTTTGTTATTGTAACTGGAAATCACACACAAAGAAAACAAAAAACCACCGATGATAAGCTTTTTGAATTTTTTTTATAAAGAAAAAGATTATATATCTTGGAGAAAAGGTGTGTGATAAAGCGAACGTTGAAAAGACCCAAACTTAAACACTATTTGCCTACATATTTAGAATCTTCAAGCATCGAATAAAACGATGATCAATTTGTTTGAACTTCTTGCCCACATATGTGACACATGGATACCAATATTCCCGATTGAATAATACTTAAATATAAAACATCTAAAAGATATTCGATTACTTGATCAAACAAAGATTAGTTGTAACCAAGCTATTTTCTTATATTATATGTCAAAATCGTATCTAATATCTAATTCTTAAATGATAAAATAAATTGGATATTAGTGTTTGGAATTATATGGCCTTTCGGTTAACCAATGAATTTATGCAACCCTCCCTCGTTTCTTGTAAGTAAAACTAAATAAAAATAACCATTTTTAGAGATCAAATTTATCTCTTAGGCTTTTTTTGGAATTTTTAAAAATAATACTATTTACGTAAGTGACACCTCTATAACTTGCGGATGAGCCAAAAGATAAGAAAGTTATTCAATTTTCACCCACTTGTAGAGGTGTCACTTATGGACCTGGGTGAAAAATGAATTTTTTTTGTTGTCTTTAGCTTGTCTGTAAATTATCATTTGCCTATATTTAAAGGAGAAACAAAACTTACTTTTATTACATTACCTAAAACATCAAAAATTAATAACCTCATTATTAATTATTAATTTTTAATAGAAAAAAAGTAAATGCTGTTATTTTTTTTCTCTATATATAAACAAAGTTCATATATATCAATATTTTCTATCTTCTTTTATCTTGATTGCTTCTCCTCCCCATTGCTACGAAAATGCCAAGGAATTCCATTGTAAGCATATCTCTCTCTCTCTAGATCTCTCTCTCTCTCTCTCTATATATATATATATACACACACATACATACATACATACATACATACATAGACACACATATATAATCTCTATCTTTTCTGTATATGTTGAGTCTGATTGTGATGATAAATGATGGTTAAATGAGATTGCAGGTGACATGTTGCAAAGAGAAGGCTGTTTTAGTGGCTGTTTATGAGGAAAAACCAAGAAAAAGGAAATTGACAACAAGAAAGCACCACCACCACCATCACCACCACCACCACCATATTTATGTCAAACGGTCATCGAGCAGTGGAGGAAACAACAGAAGAGCAGAGCTTCTTAACTACTCGCAGCGTCTTCGAAGATTTCCAAAATCCACCTCTCCTCATCATCCCAAATCTGTGCCACCTTCTTCCACCAACGACCAACAACAAACTATGGCTACGGTAATTATTTCAATTCTTCCCACAAATATATATATATATATATATATATATATATATATATATATATTCTAATAAAATATAGATATCAAACAAATAAAGAAAGTACAAATTAATTAATCATTCTTCTTTGCATACTATGAAACAATGTTCAAATACTAGTGATGGATTTTGTTGTTTGTTCATTAAAACATTTGAATTAATGGTTTGTCTTGTAACATGTATAAGTATGAGATTAAAATTTTATAAAGATTTGTTGATGTATAATATTATCATAGATATCGCCTGTTCAAAGAAAAAGAAAGTCGAAGATGCAATCAAGTTGCTTGCATTTGGACACCATATTCAAGTGTTTTACGATATCACATGATAAGAGAAGGGTGAAGAACAAGAAGAAGCAAAGCAAGAAATCTGCGACAAAGAAGATGAACGCGATTATGAAAACCTTCAATGCAAGGACTCAGAAAGGAGCCCATGGACTATTTATGAAACTGATGGCAATCATACAAAAATATAGATGAGATGATCGATTTGACGATTTTGGTGGTCATTTTATTGTAGAATTTGTGTTGAATTTTGTGATTTCTTGATGGTGATATTGTAAAAGGAATTGGAAGGCGGAAATGATTTGTAAGTGAGATACTTAAGAAATTTGTAGCAAATTTTCAAGTCTTGTTAGCATATATTTCTTTGTTGCAAGATCGAATACAAGATGTGAAACTGTAGATTCTTGATAATTTATTAGACAGATACAACTTCCAACTACAAGATTGATCTTTAACGTTTTTTATCCCTTAAAGCTATTATTCATAAACTACATGGTTTGCATTGCAATCATGTAATTATTAAGACCTTCATTAGTCATATCAACCTAAAGAAAAGAGAGAATTACAAAATTGGTCCATGTGAATTCGTGGAAACTCTAGATATCGTCTTTATAATTCAGAAATTACAAGTCCTGTCATGTCATAGTGGTTAGTATTTTATTATGGATTTTGTCTATGACTCAAATAGTAGTCGTTAAGATCATTTGTTAAATACCCTTGCGGTCAATGTCACATGAAGGGTACTTCAGTCTTTTTGCATGTTTTTTATAAATAAAAATGTACCAATTTGCTTTTATATTTTTTCTAGTACAAGTTTTTAAATCTTGTGCACAGGTTTAAAATATTTATAAAAAAATAAAAATTATGATATATTCATTTCAATATCAAGAACAAGGTTTTTTGCTTCATCAGGAGAATGATTTACCACCTCCTTTGTTGAAATGGAAAAGAGAATAATATTACCGAAAAACTGCTCTCTTATTGAAAAAAAATGAAGAAAGATAAAAATTTAGTGATTTGGAGTACTTTTTTCATGATGCAAATGGTCTGTACGTCAAATGTTGTCTCAAAAAAAACCTATGTAAAATGACGGGAATGCTCCTCAAGTAACTCCACACTTGATTTATACATCAAACATTTTCTCATATGAAATGAGAGGGGACTGGGTGGGGGAGTAAGCAGCTCATAAAAACGCTTAATGGATGATCATACCCACAATTAGAACCATGAACGAAATCCCTAATGAAATGCAAATACAACAACAGTTGTTGATTTTTATAAATAAATACAAATATAGGAATTAAAAGAAAACAAAAACAAAAACACGTGGAGTTTCTGTTCTTACTTTTTTTACAGTTAGCAGAAGGTAAATACTTACCATTTACAGGTTGGGACGAAGCTCCCACATGGGTTTTCAGTTTGAATGCAGATAAGAACACGCAACAACTAGCGGTGGATCAAAAAACACAAACTGTTTTCATGATTTTATACATCTAATCACTTCTCTACATAAAAAGATTGATTCTTGAAGAAGAAAGAAGATCAAAGCTTCTTCTAAATTCTTATCATATTACAAATCAGCCATTGTTGTTGGCTGCTTCTGTTTTCTTGATTCCATCAAACCATTCACAAATGCATCCATAATCTGTTTCTGAGACTCCATCATCAACTCGTTACGTTTCATCTCTGTTTCCATTCTCATCTTTTCAATCTCCCTCGCCATATCTATCTTCATCTTCTCCATCTTCATAAACCCATCTCCCAATAACTTGATCGACGACACCATTTCCGATATCCCATCATTCTTCGTCTTCTTCTTCTTCCCCTGCTTCAAGTCCTTCCCATTCTTTTCGTTTTCGTGTTTTCCACTTGATAAACTTGTCTTCTTTGGCACTTTGATCCACATTTCTTCATCTTCGTCAACGCTTTTGCTGAATTTGCGAGGTCTAAGACCCGGTCGACTGGAATCTTGAATTGGAGAATTTTTGGGGGGTTTTGCTTCTCTAACTGGGGCTTCTATAAGCCATCCATCTTTGTGGGTTTTTGATTCTTTATTTGGAATCGAGGTCTCTTCGATTGGGGTTTCTACAAGACATTCATCTTCTTCGTGAATCGACCCGTTATTGGGATATGATGGGTAACGTTTTGAAACCCTAGAACCCGAATTAAGTTTTGATTTCATGCTATTTCTGGTGGAACTGGTGGCTAAAGTGACCAAATTTTGGACGGCGGATGGTTTGAATCGAATTCCACGATCCGAATTTAGATTCTGAGATGGGATTTGTGAATCTATGAGATGATTAGAACCGGGTTCGGAGTTGGATCCGTTTTCCATGGCTTCCATGGCTTCGAAATAGAACCAGGAAGAGAAGAACCGTTCGCCGGAGAAGGCGGAGGCGCGCTGTTTTTCTGCTCGGTGGCGTTGGCGGAGCTTCTCCATCTTGTGGCGGCACTGGGCGGAGGTCTTTGGCGGGATGACATCCGGGCAGCTGGTGGTTACTTTTTCCGCCACGGCGTCCCAATCGGGGGTACGGAGGAACGCACGGTGGAGGGCATACCATCGTTCACGGTAAGCTTCGATGAGAACCAGTGCCTCGTCGCGAGTCCAGCACGGCGGTGGAAACTTCCGTACAGGCTTCTGTCCGGCGGCGACCGACATGGGTCTTTGCTTTCCGGTGATGATATGGGGTGGGAGTGCGCACTTTAGCAGATCTTGGGCTCACGTTAGCAAGATAGCATTGTCCGGCGTTGAAATTGGATCTCCGGTGTCGTTTTACGGTGGGGGTAAAGGGAAGTAGTAGCGATGGCGGCAGAGGAAGTTTAAAAATAGGATCTTGGGCGCACGTTAGCAAGCTGGCATTTTTCCGGCGTTGAAATTGGATAGCCGGTGGCGTTTTGCGGTGGGGGTGAAGGGAGGCGGCAGAGGAGGTTTGATGGAGATATGTTTCTTTAGGGGTTTTGGAGTAGATAAATGAATTGGGGGTGGGGGGGCGATAGGTGGACGGTGGGTGATAATGATGATGGAGATGAGTGAGAGAGTGGGTGGAGCTAGAATGCACCGATTGGTGACGTGTAAACCCCACTAGAATGATAAGAGTAATAGTCCACCGGTCCACCATAGGTTATGGCTCGTGTGCGCGGATAAGGGTCGATGTCTGCAACCCATTGGTGTTGGTGTGATGGTACTTGGGCAGACTTTTTTATATATTTATAAATGTTTTTTTTATCTATTTAACTATTCACAATAAATTCGCATGTAATAGACTATGTAGTATCATTTCCACTTAAAAAATTCATTTTCTTACTCGTAAAAGATATAAATAAATCGTTAATTAATTGCATCGATAAGTATTTGTTATTAAGTTGGACCAGATCATATTCGGTCTGGGTCTTTGATCAATGGCTAAAACCATTCTTAAATAACCGGTTCTAATCCTTTACTGTAAATTAGTAATTGATAAGCATCAAACGTATCTGAGATTTTAAGATTATATATATATATATATATATAGATGTTGGTTATTATACAATCCATAACATTTATGCAACTAATACAACCCAATCTCAACCGTCCATTTCATTTGATTAATATGTGATTTCATAAAAGTTTTGATTATTTCATAATATAAAGTATTGATCATAATTAATGAACCGTATTCATCTTCCATAAATATTCAAATCATAATAAATGAAATTTCATCATTTCCATAAATATTTCAATTTATTGGGTTGCATTGGTTGTACAAACGCAACATGTTGTATTTGAAACAAACTCTCTCTCTCTCTCTATATATATATATATTTATATCTATACTATATTATAAAGCATTTAACAAAAAAAATTAAAAACAATTTCTTATACATGAAGTATTGTTTATCGATGCATATTATTTGAAACTCAATATTACAAATAAATTGTGCATACGTACAACTTATTAAATCTTTATTTTTTGAATTTTTGTAACTAACTGTAGATAATCATAATTAAATACACGATAAACATCTTATTTTAAATATAAAAAATTAAAATATAATTAAGATAATTATTGAGTTTTAACAGAATACTTAATTATCATTTCTTATAAAAATTACATTATTAAACAAAAATAAATTACTTTGTTATTAGATGTAAATTAAATCATAATAAAAAATGAATTAAAGAAAATTACACAGAAAACGAAAAGTTTTAAATAGTTAATTCAATGCTAATATCGATACATTCTTTTTTCAAATATATACTTCGTTTGAAAATAAAAATATTATCGTTTTTTTAAAACCACGTAAAATCGTATTATCAATAAAGAAAATGAATAAAATGAAACATTATAATTGAGATATATCTCGTTTCATTGTACGAGTATCATTCTAGTTATATTATAAAGTATTTGATAAAACTCTTAAAAATCATTTTTTATACATGAATTACTGTTTATTGATACATATTACTTAAAATTCAAGATTACAAATAAATTGTGCATAAGTACAATTTATTAAGCTTCATATTAGAATTCGCGTAACTAATTATAGATAAATATAATCAAATATAAGATAAATTTCTCATTTTAAATATATCTAAAATATAATTAGGATAATTATTAAGTTTTAACATAATACTTAGTTATTATCTTTATAAAAATTATTTTATTAAACCAAAAATAAATTACTTCATTATTAAACTTAAATTAAATTATAATAAAAAATTGAATTAAATAAATTAGACAAAAAAATGAGCGTTTTTTTTTAAATTTTGTTACGATATTTTCAAATTTATATTTTAAAGAACATTATTGTTTGGTCAAAATCACATAAAACCATATTATAATATCGACAGAGACCAAAAAAGTAAAACAGAAAATTAAAATCGAGATATATCTCGTTACATTATGCGAGTATCCTTCTAATATATATATATATATATATATACTGAGTAGTTTATGGTAACAGATAGATTCAATTTCAACCATAAATCAATAGATAAATTAAGAATTTTATAATTTTAAATTAAACTAGTTTGTGGTAACTATTGGAATCTCAACTAAGTTACCACAATGGCCAACAAGTAAAGAAGACTAATGTTGATTGGTTTGGCCTACTTGGTCGTTAACTAACTAGTAACTACTAACTACTACTAGCACAAGGCTTTTTGTAATCCGTATTGGGCCGGGCTTGACTCGTGGTATTGTAATTATCATATGAACATCTCCAGCCCACCATTAACCCTACAACTACAACTACAACTACAACTACAATAGTCGAAGAAACGATTGTTAGCTTGGTCTTTTATTTGATCATCCAAGGGAGATAATATGACACCATGACCATGGAATGGATGAACGCATTCCCCATTTACTTGTTTCAATCATTTCTCACCAAAATACACTCATTTTTAACGTTACTTACTCAACGCCATACAAAACATATTATAGATATAAACACCCAACTAAAAAATATGAATATGAATATAAAATCAAAATCTCTTGGCTGTTTTGAATGATACATATAATCTTATTATAAATAAATATTCTACTTTTAAAAATTAAAATGAAAATGAGTGTCAAGATAAAAAGGTATACAATTCCAGAAATGTAAGGCCCAACTAACCATCACTTGAAACATCAGGGACCATAATTGTAAAATTTCCTGCTTTATATACCTAAAATCTAATTTCCGTCCTAGGGTTTTCTTTACGGATCCAAAGGTAGGGTTTGTTCTCGCAGCCTCAAACCTTCCCTTCGCCTGCTCACACCCCTAACTATGGCCGTCGGGTACTACATCTCTCTTTCTCCCTCTTCATTTCGCACACATTTCATCCATCATATCTGACGTTTCCCTTTGTTTCTCTTTCGTTTGAACAGCAAGAACAAGCGAATTTCCAAGGGAAAGAAGGGAGGCAAGAAGAAAGCGTGAGTTCTTTTTATCTCTGCGTAACAAGTTTATGATATTTTTTACTCTCTGGAACTCTCTAAGTTGAAGATCTCGTATTTTCAACACTCTTATCCATTTTTTATATGTAAACAGAGCTGACCCTTTTTCCAAGAAGGATTGGTATGATATCAAAGCTCCATCACTGTTCAGCACCAGAAATGTTGGCAAAACTCTTGTTACCCGTACTCAGGGTACTAAGGTAAGCTTACATTCGTTATAGTCTTCTTTTATTGTTTTAATTCATTTAGCATCTGCTGTTCTAAATTGCACTTTATTGAGTTAAAATTCGATATACAGCTTCAACGTGTCTATTTTCTTATGTTCAGTCTTGAACACTCTTTTTAGAAATGATATGGTTCTGTAGCTTGATGTCGTATCTACACTTGCCATATGTTTTATGGGTTAGATAATGTCTTTGCTCATTTACTAATCGTGATAAACCATTATTAGCATCGGTTTTCGTACACGATCCCTTTTTATCTGCCTTGCCAAATGGTGTATTTGTTTTGAGGCAGAGGACTACTTTCTAATTGATTTAGAAAACACAATCATAGAACTATACAAGTTAATATTTTTTGTTGCAAGTCGTGAAATTTATGTGCCTAGAATAGATTTGAACCCCTGAAGTACCGTTGCTGTCATCTTTCTTGAACCATACAACCTTTTCATGAGAATCTTATTGTGGATTAGAAATTATCATGTTTTCTGATACCTGGGTTTAGATATTGAAGCCTAAATGTTTTTTTTTTTTCAATCAGATTGCTTCAGAAGGACTGAAACATCGTGTCTTTGAGATATCCTTAGCTGACCTCCAAAATGATGAGGATCATGCCTACAGAAAGATCCGTCTGAGAGCTGAGGATGTCCAAGGGAAGAATGTGTTGACCAATTTCTGGGTATGATACAATATTTATCTTATTGTTTTTTTTTGTTATTTTATATAGTGAAGGGTGTTACAATGTTAACTTTGCATTCTTTTACCCAGGGTATGGACTTCACCACGGATAAACTGAGGTCTCTTGTCAGGAAATGGCAGTCTTTGATCGAGGCACACGTTGATGTGAAGACAACCGACAGTTACACATTGAGAATGTTCTGCATTGGCTTTACAAAGAAGCGTGCCAACCAGGTGAAGAGGACCTGCTATGCACAATCTAGCCAAATCCGACAGGTATATACTTTCATTTTTTAACTACTAATTAGATGCTTAACTCTTGTGAGATTTATGTTTGGCAATTATGATTTCAGCTCTTCATCAAGTTTGAAGTTCTTTGTTGCTGATATTTCAATTATGTTTGATTCTGTTAGATTCGTCGTAAGATGAGGGAGATCATGGTCAGCCAGGCCCAATCTTGTGATCTGAAGGAGTTGGTCCAGAAGTTCATTCCTGAATCAATTGGCAGAGAGATTGAGAAGGCAACATCTAGCATTTACCCGTTGCAGAACGTTTTCATCCGCAAAGTTAAGATTTTGAAGGCTCCCAAGTTCGACCTAGGCAAATTGATGGAGGTAAGAGGGTTTATGATTTTTAGCCATCACATATAAAGATGCGTGTAAAGGCTATGCAATTTGATCATTGTGATTGCACCATGTCATGTATCTGTCGTTGTTGATCTTGATTGATGTGATTATCATCATGTATTGATTGTTTTTTTTTTATCTTGATTGATGTGGTTATTGTTCCTGAACGTTTCTTACGATGATATGTAGGTTCATGGAGATTACTCCGAAGATGTTGGTGTGAAAATGGAGAGGCCTGCAGACGAGCCGATTGCTGAAGAAACAGAAGTTATTGGTGCCTGAAGAGAGTTGTTTTTTCCCCCCACCTTTTTCTATAATATCTTGAAGTTGAAACAAATGCATATGATGGTTTTGTGATAGAGATTAGAGTTGATATTTTGGTCTGAAGTTGGATATGCAATTTTTGTAGTTGAGTACTTGATTATGATAATGGTTTCAAATTATGCAAAACTGGTTGTTTATCCTGCAATGAGCTTGGTTATGTTGGCTTCATGTTCACCATTATATTGAATGAAATGATTATATGATGCCTTTTCTTGCAAAAACATAGAAATTTTCTTCTCCAGCTGTTTTTTTTGTCTTCAAAATGGAAAAACAGTGTAAAATTCTTCAAGTTTTAAATAACTAGTTAAAAATATTACCATCTTGTTTATTATTATGATTATTTTAAATAATATTCTATTAAATATATAAAATACTTTATATAATATATTCTATTAAATATATAAAAAATTTCCAAGATCATGACTTCTTTTTTTACTTTCTTCCCATTTCCTTCTTTACATAAAAGAGGTGAGGTTTCGGAAACGTATGAATGTCAATTTAAAATGCTAAAACCTTACATAACCTTTTCATTTGCTTGCCTTACTTTCGTCTATCAATCAGTCCTATCCAATCTCGCTTATATACTAAACTCACCCACCCTCAAGACTAGGTTCTAATTGTGAGGCTATTGAAGTAACAAGTCGAGCCATTGTGTAGCATTTTCTTTCTTGTTTTTTCAGCAATACTTTATATTATTTGTGTAACATGCTGTAGTGCCAAACGATTTGGTGAAATTTTAATTGTGTCGTATGTTAAATTCATTTTATGACAATTGGACAAAACGCTAAATGATACTTCTTGTTGATTTACAAATATTCATTTCTGTAATTGTCAATTCTGCAATGAATTTAGTCTGTTTGATAATTTGACTCGATTAGCAATTGTGTGCAGTTAGATCGATGGTGACTTCTTTGTTATTGCCTTCCTTTTCAATCATGCAATTGTTGATTACTTTTTTGCATCATAGTCGTTGTTTAGATCAACTTTTATTTTATATTCATCAATAAAAACAATCAGTTATTAGGTACGAACCCAACTAATAACATTTTTACCGAATTTTTCAAGTCATATTTTGACATCCAACACACTACAAAAGCCTATAGATCCTGTTATTTACATATACGCTTATAGCAGGTGCAAGATTTACTTTAGGGCTATGGGCAAAGCCTTTAGCCACGCTTGCCGTGAAATAAGTTTGGGCGAAACTAGGGATCACCATTTCCGGAAGGCCTACAAATCCGGTTATACGGTACTGAAAAAGAAGGGGCAAAAGTTGATCACAATTTCCTGATTTCGTTTTGGAATATTTGCTTATTCAGACACAGACAAACACACATATAGGAGGTTTCAAATATAAACTAATTATTACAAACCCTATAAACCTAATCTCAACCCTTCATTTTGAATTTAGAGACTGTTATCAAATCAGTTAAGATGAGTAAATTTAGGAACTGATCTAATCAAGACACCTGATTATCTATACGTACAGTTGAGATTGGTTTGTAGAGCTTGTAATAATTATATGGTTTATATTTCCTTTAAAAAAAATTAATTAAATCTTGTTTATGAGTTGTTATAAATAAAATTACTAATTTACCGTTTTGCCTTGCTTAAGAAATATCCTTAAATAAATTGTTCATATTGGTTATCACAAACTACACAGTTTTCTTTTGATTAGTCCTATTGTATAAGTCACTTAATTTCTATATCATTAAGGCGCTTCCAAACAATTGCGTATAACTGACCAAATAAGCTAAGTTGTGAGTTTTACTAAGCTCCTTAAGGTGCTAACAAACATAAAAAGTAATATAGTTTACATGAGTAAATTAATAAATACGAAAAACTTGCAAAATCCAAGAAATTAATACTTCCTTTTAATTTATGGGTATCATACAAGAATTGAAGACCGCAATGCAATACGATTAGTAAATTAAAATCCTAAAATCTTATATAATTTTTTCATTTGGCCTACCATACTTTCGTCCGCTCAGATATGCTAAGTCTCGTCGTCTACATACCGAACATCAACTTCAAGACATGGTTTTAATTGGTTTTGCCATCACACTACAACAAAATTAAGTTTATATGACGCTTAAAATATTAAAATGTCCTATTATAGGACTTAAGTTTATAAGACTATTAAATTATAAAACGTGTTATCAAAAAGTGTTGCATAGATTTATAAGACATTTTAACAAGTTTTTTAAAAACCCAATTAATTTTGTTGTAGTTTAATGAGGTTGTAAGTAAAGAGTTTTGGCTATTCAAGTAATCGAAAATCAGTTTGATGCTTTCATATTCATCTATGACTAATATTATGACTAGGAATTTAAACACCTCGAGTTTTTCATCAAAAATATAAAATGACGGTTTTTTGCAATACTTTATATTATATTATATTATATGTGCGTTAACTTGTTGTGGAGTCAAACTACGTACTTGTTGAAATTTTGATTCACTTTATAATAACTGAATGAGGCGAATGATTGTTTTCCCACAATCGTTGATATACAAACCAATTAATTTAGATATTTATAGAAATAATAAAAGTTTGTTTATTATGATGTAGATGTTTATGAAAATTATCGGAATTTATTTATTATAATAATGATAAGTTACATCTCATAATCAAGTTTTCAGGGGGTGGTCACACCTGCAAAAATTAAACAAAATGTATAAGTACAAATCGGTCACAAACGTTCAAATTCATTTTATATATGTGATGATATGTGAATATCTTTTTGAAAAGAGCCGAGATGAAACTCCAACAATATACATATGATATAAGGTAACACAAGTAAAAATGACAAATTGTATGAAATTACTACCTACTTTATCTGATTCTTATTCAAAACCTTAATTTTGGTATATCTGATGTGATATCTTTAACGTTTGGAGCAAATTATGTTGATTATTAATTCAATCTCAGACGTAAGCATGTATTCAAATGTTTGATATGACACACAAAAACGAAGGTTTTTGAAATACAAAATAAGAATCAAATCAAAATACTTTACATTTTGATGCAACGTGCCCAGATAAAAACGAAGGTGGTACTTACATCCGCACTTGAAATGATGAGGAACTCTTCTATGACAACTTTCGATGAGCCTAATGGCACGATTCACATCCCCGACTATTGCCATCACTATGGGCGTAACATCAGGACATATACATTCGGCGTGGCTAACCCTTGCACGTTGGCAACATTGTGGGCTTGGCAACCCCCCTTTCACCAACGATTTGCAAGCATTCACCGCTAGTCGTCTCTCTTCATGGCATTGGGCAGCAGTCAGCCCTGCTGCGGTTGCCACTGGTACCACCACCACCACCACCATCATGAGAACCACCATAATCTTAGTAACACCCCCATCCATCTCTATGCTCTATTCTAGGTTATTATTTTGGTGGCTTTGGGTTTTGATTTCTATATACATATATATATATATATATATATATATATATATATATAGAGAGAGAGAGAGAGAGAGATATACCATATATAGTGGGTAGATATGAAGGTAGGAGGTCCACAAGTATTTTAGGGTTAGAAAATGAAGAAAGAAAGAAGAAAACCCACTTACAACTGATCGAAGTCGACTGGAACCCCACCATTGACTCCCTCCCAAAACTAAATCATTTCTAATTTCGATCGACCTCAAACTCAAAGTTGTCTACTTTCTTAAGTTTATATAATCGTAAAAATATTTGTACTAAAAACATTAACTTTTTGTAATTTAGATTCAACAAAATGCAATCCATTGTCATTTACTATATAAAATAACCAATTCTTTTCAATCAAGAATTCTTGTTTTAGTTAAAGTTTACGTAAATACATTTCACATATATATGCATAAAAACCATTTTTAGATTAAAAAAAGAAATAGATGGGGATCTTAATTAATTTTCACAAATTTATATAAGATGTTTTTTTTCAATCTGAAAATAAATTTTGCATAAAAGTTTAAATAAACTATGCCTAAAAATAAAATAAAAATATATTGAAAAAAATAGTTAAAACCAAATTTGGTTAAAAAAGATTAATTATTTTGTTGAAATTCCCTTAAATCTAACTCGTGAGGTTTTTTGTTTGTTTTCCGGGACAAAAACTGTAAGCGTACGAACTAGTAAGCAACCTGTCCTATTCCCTTTTCGTCTTTTCAAACACAATCATTTGTTACTTATTATTCAAAATTATTTTACCATTTTTATTTAAAATTTATATCAGATTGTAAATAAATATCTCCAGATGTACATGTCATTCTTTATGTACCTCGATTAATTTTATAAGCGTTTAAAATTAACAATCAAAATAATTTACAGTAACATTGAAAAGACTTGACTCGATGACCATCAAAGAGTAAAACCAATGATTAAACTACCCAAAAGAATGAATCATACATCATTATAAACTGTTTAACTTATAGATTATCATAATATCGATGTACCAATCCATCATAATCATACCCTTTATTTCATATTACAACCACATCACACATAATTTACTTTTTAATACATAGACATAAACCTTGAAGCTTATTCCCCAATGCATTTGTTACATAACATAAGATTGCTATATTATAATCCTCATATTCCTTTTTAATTCTCATGGTGTTGTAATACCTACAAAATACAAAATCAGTAAATTAGACATCCATGAATTGTTATTATATAATTTTAAAAATCTTTCTCACACACATATATATAAAGTAAGAGATGCATAATTAAAAGAGATAGATAGATATTTATATTACTTCCACACTTGAAATGACGAGGGACTCTGCGTCCACAACCTCTGATAAGTTTAACGAAACGATTGACATCAATAAGTGCAGCCAAAGCAGGAGTGATGGCAGGGCATATGCACTCAACATGGCTAACCCGAGCTCGTTGGCAACATAAAGCTGATGGATTCCTACCATACAACACACTTTTGCATGCATTCACTGCAAGCTTTCTCTCTTTCTTGCATTCAGCAGCCGTTGGTTCAGCTGCACTAGCCATAGCCAAGAACATCATCATGAATAGAATAATGACTGAATTCTTCAAAAGGGTGTTCATTTTTGGAGAATTTATTTAAACTTTTCTTGTTCATTTGACTCTATTTAGTTGGTATTCATGTATATTTATAGAGGAGTGGTGTGTATGTGATTATGTTTTGCACTTGGTTTTGATTTGATTTACATAGTATTAGTTAGAATAATTTGTCCTTTCACAACATTAATTAATTACATACACATATATATATATATATATATATAATATACCCAATAATTTTCATGTAATGTTTCATATATGAACCAATAATGTAGTGTTTACATGATTTTGTATCATAATTCAATCGTTCAAGACTAGTTTTTCCATACACAAAACAGTTTTGAATGATTCACATATGAAACAACCACCACAATAAAATTGATTTTATAGTACGTAAAATATAGAAGTCTCCTAAAAGAAATAATCTATAGAACTTAGATTTATAAGACCGAACCAAAAAGAGTCACCTGCAAGTGTTACAATAGGTTTATTTTTAGACGTTTTGACAAAAAAATTAGGACTCCAAAGTTAAGTGTTATATTAGTTATTTTATAGGATACTATCTAAAAAGGTATCTTATAAACACAAATCTCATATCAAAAGATGAGTTTATAGGATACTTTTGTATAAATAATAATAAAGCACTTTATTTTAAAAAAATTCCTAAAAAACTTGTTTAAACGCCAAAAAATACCATATAAACCTATTATACCATTTTTAGATAGAATGTTTTATAGTTTACTTTTATAAACTTAAGTTGTATAAACACAGACATATTGTATCATATATGAAACAATACATACAAACAAGATGTATATATAATTAATGATTTGTATTGTAGTCAGTAATTAATTAATGTTGTGGAAAATTAAGAAGATGTAATTAGAAGACCAAGTCATTGGTTGATTAGTCCAAGTCAAGTCAAGTCAACAAGATTATATATAATATATAACTTAAGTTTTCATCAAAGACACTCCATTACGCAACCCTATTTTCATTATTTTTAGTTGCTGTCTCATGAATATATATGAGAGTAATTAATTATTGATGTGGAAAATAACTAAGATGTATAATATATAATGATCGATAAAAGTCTGTAATTAAGCTTTTCAGATAAAAGATGTTTACCAATAATTTATTTTAAGAATTTTTACATGATGAATTAAATGATAGTGACGTACGTAACGTAGATACCTGATAAACATTACATTCAAAAATATCTTATCTAAACATCCGGTATGATCTTGTTTAGTTTAGTTTAGTTCAATTCTGAGGATTAACCATTTTGTTAGTTAAGGATTGCAAGGCCAATTGCGCATGCTAATTTCAAATACAAATTTGAGTTATTAATTATTATTTATTTTCTTCATATAAATAAAATAACAATAAAAGATGTGAATATATATATGTGATTAATTGATTATTTTCATAGATTAATATATATATATATATATATATTGTGTATTGATAGTCCTTGTTCACGGTTGGTATTGGTATATCCCGTCCGTTAAAAGAAGGGTCTTCTGACAACTATTATAATTAAAATATATATATATGACAAGATCGTTAAAATTAATAATAGGCTTTGATGTCGGAGTTTTGTTCCCATCATATGACCGCCGATTCCTTAATTTATATATAATTAATATTTTCTAATTATATAATGAAAATTCTATTAATTAAAAAAGTTTAAAAGTAGTTTTGGAGTGAGGTTTCTTTAGTGAGTACCAACCATAACCATCTCCCATAGTATAGTATAGTATAGTATAGTATAGTACTATAAATCTGACATGTCAAATCGTATGTTAATCCATGAAGAAGAAATTAAAAGCTCATATTTCATAATTTTTATTATGTTTTGTGCATTAATTGCTATATCTTGTGTTTTTTAGAGGCATATATAAGAAACACGCGCTTAAACATGCATTATATATGAAACTACATTTCTTAAAATAGTAATTAAATGAAAGTTTATAGGTTTTCTTTTTATACAATTTACCCATAAAAACTTGAATTTGTTATGTTGTATTAGGCCCTTTAGACAAACGACCGGCCACTAAATAACCGATTAAAATATAATGTGTATAGTAATAACAAAGGTTGTAACGTAGTGGTTGAGATTCTATAGATGTGATGAAATATCTCATCTCTCCAAGGTTCTATTCTAAGTGTACACAATAATTGTGATCACTCATCAAGTTTATCAAGACTGAGTAACAATTTATCGAAATTAGTTTACATTTCTTACCATTATTTTATATTTTATCATAATTATATATCACTATAAAACATTTCATTGTGTTATATATATTCATAAGATCTTCTATATTTTATAAACGACATGAAATTTAACAACATAAAGTATACATCGATCTCCGTAAGTAAACTCTTAACATACAAGTAGACGCATGATCTACGTGACTTACAATCGAAACCAACTTCGAATATTAATGACTAGCTTTGAGCTTTCTCCTCTCTCTCTCTCTCTCTCTCCCATGCTTCGACAACACCTGCCTGATATCATCCCTTTTCATTATTTTTATGGTAACGTCAGACCTGGAAAAAAAATTCCAAAATCACAAGTTAGGCATTCTTGCAAATGCATACATGCATGGTAACATATATAGGATAAAGATTTGCCATTTTGATTATAATCGATCGTTCAAAACATTTCAACAAAGTTTGATGATTAGATCATGTTTGACAACCATAAACTAGTTTAAATCATTTTTGAACATGTTGAAAAAATCTCCTTTGGTTAGAGGTAAAAGAAAAGTCTCGTTTTCGTATCACCTAACAACCATTAATTATATCAGTTATCAGCTAGTTTTGGAAACATAAACATAGGAGGAGAGAGAGAGATTCATTACTTCCACACTTGAAGTGATGAGGAAGTCTGCGTCCACAACCTTGGATGAGTTTGGCAAGACGATTAACATCAACAAGAGCGGCCAATTTGGGGGTGATAATGGGACATACACACTTAAAGTGAGTAACCCGAACCCGTTGACAACAATACGATGACGGAGGTCTGCCGTACAATACACTTTTGCATCCGTTGACGGCAAGTCTCCTCTCTTTTTTGCACTCTGAAGCATTAGGTGCAGCTGCACTGGCCATCGCCAACAACATTATAAACATCAAAACTCTACAACCATTTTTCATTTTCAAAATTAATCTCTAATTCAAGAATATTATGTGCAGGCACCATATATATATATATATATATATATATATATATATATAGCTAGCAACACAGGAGATCCACAAGTTTTTAAGGCTTGGATTTACCCTCAAGAATAGGTAACTATAAAGTATATGTATGTCGACCATGGTTACAAAAGATTTTTATTAAATAATTCAATTATAACACAGACCAAAATAATATATATATATATATATATATATATATAGAGAGAGAGAGAGAGAGAGAGAGAGAGAGTGGGGGTGAGTTATTATACAACCATTTAATTTATACAACTCAATCTCAACCGTCCATTTAATTTTCTGAATATGCGATTTCATTAAAGTTTAGATTGTTTTATTGATCATAATTAATTAATGAACTTTGATCATCCTTCATAAATATTTATATAATAATAAATGAACTATCATTATTTCCATAAATATCTAAATTGATTGAGTTACATTCGTTATACAAATGTAATAGATTACATTTGAAATGTTTGAAACGTCCTCTATATATATATATATATATATATATATATATTAGACATGCATGATAATATATAAGGGTGTAATTAATAAATATTTTTATTCTACCAAATCAGATGAATCAATTAGATTATATACGAAGTAGAATCTTCAAGGCTACGATCTATACCTTACCTAGGTATGGGAATATGATTACATCTTCATCTCCGTCTCCAATGGGGAATTTTGAGATTTTTTCGTTGTTTTATGTGAGATATTTTAAATTAAACGTGTTAAACAACACACTTGATCCAAAATGGTTCATGTTTAAATCTCACATAATTTCACAATTTTGCTTTAATCGAGTATCAAATTTTCATATGTCAACAACATCATACGCATGCAATTCTTTGATACTTTCAATTCTCCATATTTTTTTATGTAAGAATGTAAAACAAGTTAGAAAAAATGTATATAAGAAGAAAAATCAACAACTATTTTTAAATCTAATTCTTCATAAATATACGGGGACGGGGCAACAGTTTACAGTGAAAACCCCGACTAGTGAAAAGTGAAAAGGTTTAGAGAATATCTTGAGCAACTCAATTGACAAAGGGGTAGGACGATTTTGCCTAAATACTAGACATGTTCTAGGTTCGATCCCAACCCCTGTGATCAATTGTTGGCTGAATTAGAAAATGTCTTCTCATATTGGTATCCTCGGAGACGGTTCTGTATGGAATTGGTTGAATTGGAGTTGTTGATAATCAACTTTTAATTATGGGAATGGCAAAATATTTTTTAATCGAAAAGGGTTTGAAAATATGGTGTCATTTGTGCCTATTTCGATTTCCCAAAATTAAAATCCTGTAATAATTAATAGACTCAGTGATTTATTTTATGTAAAATAATTAAGAATAAGATTAGACAATTTTGAAACACAATAATAACTAAGATTCCATATTACAACAAGAATGTAAAATGATTAGAATCTTTACCTTTTATTACAACAACATAAAACAAACTCAAGCTTAATTAGATTTATTTATGAATATTCCCCCAATCACAACCTGCTTCAACTCGATTGAAATCACACACTCCCTTCTTCTTCTTCTTCTTCTTCTTCTTCATGGTGAGGTAACACCTACATTCATAAATTAATCGTAATTACATATATATATATATATATATATATATATATATATAAACACAGGTACATTTCATGATCAATTAATTAAAACACAAATACTTACTTCCACACTTGAAGTGGCGAGGAACTCTTCGACCACATCCTTGGATAAGTCTAACGAAACGATTGACGTCAACAATGGCTGCCATTCTGGGCGTGATCGCAGGGCATATACACTCAACATGGCTAACCCGAACTCGTTGGCAACAAAGCGACGAGGGGTACCTACGATACAACACACTTTTGCATGCATTCACTGCAAGCCTTCTCTCTATTTTGCATTCGAAAGCCGTAGGTGAAGTTGCACTAGCATTAGCCATGCCCAACAACATCATCATCATCATGAACATGCAAACAATATTCAAAACTCTACAACCATTCTTCTTCATTTTAAAGATCATTAAGGTTAAATAATTGTAATGAATTTTTCTCTAATTGAAGAATTATATTTATAGAGATGCATGGGGAGAAGTGATGATAGACTAATGAGTTTATTGTAGTTTGGAGGAGACAAAGATTCCTGGTCAACGGCTTGTTTAAAATGTCTAATAACTTATTTTATAATTAACACTACTATACTATCTAAAGTGTACGTTATAAAAAGTTAATTTATATAGAGGATGTTTTAAAAAGTTTTTTAAGACGCTTTTTTATAACACCCCAAAGCAACTGACGAGTTGCTACACTTATAAACTAAAATAAGTGTCACCTCCAAAAAATATATTTACAAAATAGCTAAAAAATCACAAATCAACATTTAACATTCACACGTTTTTTGACTTATTGTAGTTTGTTGAATGCATTGTGAAAATGATTTAGAAATGGCTAAAAATTTTAAGTTTATATGGTTATTTATGATAATAACATGTGCCTAAATATGGTTTTAAGGGTTTTTTTTAATTGATTTAAAAAAAAAACATATTAAAATGAAAAAAGAATTGAAAATCTTAGGACTCAAGTCTCCCTCCAATTATAGGCTTAAAAGAAGATAGTTTTCCTCAATAAGATCTAATATATTGTTATTTATATAGATTGAGTTTTTTTTTTTTAAGTATTTAATATTCATATACGATAAATAAAACAAAAGTTTTTTGATTTGAAATTTAGTATTGATATTTTGAAAATCTTAATATATTCTTTTTCCTAATTTAAGAGGAAATTATCTAAAAAAGTTATAGGAAATGATGTAAATAACTTAACATCGGGTTGAATAGAAATGAGATCTCATTTTGTTTTTTGGCCCCGTCAGTTAAAAGCGTAGACTTTATTCGATATAATATTTATGATTTTTATTTATCTTTCCTCATATATTTATATATAGAGAAAATAAAAAAGAAAATCGTAAATATTAATTTATGAGTTTCAAATGTAGCCATTATTTATTGGCTTTTAATAGTTACTAAAAAGAAAATTGCACCAAAATGGAACCAACTTTTACCTGATTTCTATTTTGGGGAACCAATTTTCAAAATCATCATTTTGGGGAACCAACTTGCACCTGATATCCAACTTATTGGTTAGATATAAAAATCTTGAATGTGATATTTAATATTTATTTTTTTATTGTAGCAATTAAATTTTTTCTACTAAATTGACTTTTTTGCATTAGTAAAAAATAATTTTTATTATGGTAATTTGGATTTTATTTTAAAAAAAATCTTCAATTTGATATCTGAATTTTAAAAAAACGAGATTTGAAATAAAAAACAGATTTTGTTGCATTAATTTTTGAAAAAAAAACGAATTTTAGTTATTTTTCTATAATTATTTTGCAAATTGGTTCCCTAAAATAGGAATCAGATGCAAGTTGGTTCCCCAAAATGACGATTTTAAAAGTTGGTTCCCCAAAATAAGAATCAGGTGCAAGTTGGTTCCCTAAAATGATGATTTTGAAAGTTGGTTTCTCAAAATAGAAATCAGGTAAAAATTGATTACATTTTAATGCAATTTTTCCTTTACTAAAATACTTTATTTAAATTGGGCTTCTAAATCTAGACGCTATGTATATAGCCTTTTTATTATAATATATCTATAAATGTGTTCACATCATAAGTATTGCTTATTAATTAAGGATCAACTAATTAACTTGTAGAAATCACTCCATCCAATCCATCATATATTCATGGGAAAATCACTAAAATAACTATTTTATATAAGAGAAAAGCTCAAAAAAACTCAATGGACTTTATTGTTTGAAACAATTAAGTTTTTGGACAATTTTTTGAAACAAATAAATTCTTAGACATTTTAGAATCTATTAAATAACTCCTTAGACTTTTTAAAACATGTTAAATAGATCCTCATTGTTTAAAAATGTAACTTGTAACCTGAATAGAAGGTAAACCTTAGATTTAAAAAAAAAAAAAAACTAAAAAAACCCTAAAAAATATGACTACCCATATTCCCTCATCTTCTTCCTCTCGTCACCACTGTTCCCTCCCGTCTCCTTCCCGTATCCCTCTCGCCGCTTAATGCCCACACACCATCGTCTCCCTCTTCCCCATCGCCGGTGCACCACCCTCGCCGCCGCCGCACCACCCCCGTCGACGCCCCTGTCGCCGCCGCACCACTCCGTCGCCGCCATGTCTCCGCTCGTCTAATCAGGTTTGCTCCAAAATTGTTTAATCATATGATTACATTTTTTCATATAAATCTTACATTTGTTAAAACCTAATGAATGAAGAAGGTTTCTTGTCCATTAACATCTAATTGAAATCACAAGAAGCATCCATGGATGCCTAGATGAAGAAGAAATTTATACAAGAATGATGTTTGAGTTGAGTCTTCTATGTTTAACCACATGACATTCTTTTCACTTTGCTTCTGATTTAGCATCAATCACGAAATGGGTAGCCTATCTTCATATGAGCTCGAGTAGCTCCTTAAAACTCGAATATTTTTTCAATGTTTGAGCTCGATGCTCGTTTATGAGCTCAAATTCGAGATCGATTAACTTATTTATTCACTCAAGCTCGATGATTTATATTTTGATTATATAATTTGCAAACATGTAAATATGTTTGGCTCGAAAAGGTTTATGCTCGAATGGCTCAGCTCGGTTCAACTCGACTCATAAAGTTTAATCGAGCTCTCGAACAAGTCGAGTCGAACATTGGTGTTATAGAGCTTGACTAGTTAAGTTAAGTRAGTTTTATTTTGTGTTCGAGATCAACTCGAGCTCGATAATTATTAAGCTCGAGCTGGAGATAAATGAGCTCGAGTAGCTCGTTTACACCCCTAGTCCTTAAGAACTAACAGGCTTGATGGATGGACWAATAACTATGGTTGGTTTGGCTAGTTAGACTCGATCTAATAGTTGGTTGAGTGGTTCACTTGCTGGTTGGACTCCATTTYTTCACTTGGTTTCTTCTATGAAGGTTGGTCATGGTATTTCGGATACATGGTTTATTCTCTATTTAGATGTTGTTTGATTGCAGATCGGGATTCTGAACTTTAAGGGCCAAGATTCAGTTGGGTTGTTTGGATTTCACTTGGATGATTAATTTATTTTTTGGTTTGGTATTTCGTTAGTGCTTCAATTCATGTCACCATTTTCTTTTTCAAATTGTTTGTCATGTAGTGGGAGTTGTTAGCCATCATCCACTCGCTGATCCATAATGATGAACGAAAGAAAAATTGCCAAAATCCACTCAAGATTCAGTTGCAAATACCAAGGGTCAAGGGTCAAGGAAAAATTGCCAAAATCCATATTGATGAAAGAGCAAAATATACAATGGGGTTCACATAAAACTGCAAAATGTATTCAAGGAAACACTAACCTGCAGAGTAGAGATGGCCAAAAACCGGTCCCGGGCCGGTCCCAATCGGTCCTCACCATTCTCATAACCGGTCCCGGTCCCGGTCGAAAATGATAGGACCGGTATAGGTACTTTATAACCGGTTATGGGCCGCCGGTCCCGGTCCCGGTCCCAACCGGTCCTTCATTAAAAAAATA